>NC_052502.1:75984250-76168768 GCF_016617805.1 Bactrocera tryoni | reverse complement strand
TTTAAGATTATAAAATATTTATAAGTAAAAAAAAAATAAAATAAATGAGAGAAACCAAATAATTTTAAATTAAAAAACAAATAAATAAAAATCACAAACAATTGTTAAAATTAAAAAATAGTAAATTAAACAAAAAAATTTCAAAAAAAAATTGTCAAAACTAAAAAAATACAATAATAAAAACGCAAAAATTAAAAAAAAAAGATATTGAAACTTTCTAAAAATACTATAACAAAACTTGCAATTCGAGTAAAATTAAAAAAAAAATTAAATATTGCAAAAAATTTTTTTTATTCAAGAATTAAAAACAAAAAAGTAAAAAAAATTGGAAACAATTAAAAAAATTAAAAAATCATTTAAAAAATTTAAGTAAAAAGAAATATTTAAAAACTGAAAAAATTTAAAATTAAAAAAAAATTAATTAAAAAATAAAAAATAAAAATTGAAAATTCAAAAATAAAATTGTAGCAACTGGTTGCAAGAGTATAAAAAATTACAAAAGATAAAAAAAAATTACCATAATTACCACATTAAAAAATAGTACAATAATTAAGAATATAAAAATTAAAAATAATGAAATTTTTGAAAAATATTATAATGAAACTTTTAATTCGAATAAAATTTGAAAAAAATTTGGATTTTTCAACTAATTTTTTATTTGAGAATTGAAAGCAAGAAAGTAAAATATACCCATAATAAAAAATTTAAGTAATGTATCCTAAAAAAAAATTAGAGTTAAAATTCAAAAAAAAAAGTATTATTTAAAACTGAAAAAAAATTAAACAAAAAATTTTAAAAATATTAAGAAAATTAGAAAAAACATCATAAAACAATGTAAATATGAATCCAAAAAAAATCGAAAATTTTTTTTAGAAAATTAAAAGTTAAATAACCTCAAGCAATTTTACAAAACTCCAACTGTTTATCCCCTTTTTTTACTTAGTTAATTAAAATTTGAAATTTTTCTAACTCATCCCGGTATTCATAATTGAATTTCAAGAATTTAGTGCTCAAATTTTTTATGAACAAGCTGCGGTCGATTTAAAGTTTTAATGCGCTTATCGCCTACAGTCAACACAGTTTACCTTTTTTATTTATTTTCAATTAAACTTTAAACGCGTTTTCCCTTTATCGCTTTTTTATCGCCTCCAGCATAATTTGTGAATTTTTCAATTCCAACTTGCAGAGTCGACACTCCTTTCAATTTAATTTGATGCACTGAGCTGTCAGTGTCAGTGCGATTAACGCCAGCCATGGCCACAAAGCGCACGCACACAAGCGTGTAAATTACACACACACAGGTACAGTGCACAGTGAGCATATCTCATTATTTGTATGATGAATGTTGTTACTAAATTAAATTACGCCAAAATGCATTGCTGCCAACAATGCGCAACCGAAACAACAACCAAAGCGCTGGGAAAGTGCGGGCAACAACTAAATAAAAACACAAACAAGAGCGAAAAAATCGCACAAACAATGCATGTGAAATGCATATGTGTTAGCGTGTGTGGGTGCGGCGAAGTGCGAGCGAGTAAACAACAATTGCTGCCATGGCAGCCACAGCAACAGTATATATTATATAATAAAAGCAACAATCGCATCAACTGCAACGCAATGATAATGCCAAATTGTGGCACCCGCTGCGCTGCCGGCACGCAGAGCGTATGAAAACCCACCAACAACAACCACTGCAACAATAATAACAGCGCACAATGATGGCAATAACAATGGCCGCCCGCTGGTGCTTTTATAAAGTTGTTAGTCTCGTCTCGACGTGCCACGAATTGTTGCCACTTGCCGCTTGCCGCTTGACTTGCAACACTGACGTGAAGGGCATATGCAAGCAGGTCGGTACACAATCATGTTGCCAGCTGATGCAGGCACTCCGCTCAACACATAAACACACACACGCGCCCACAAAACACTCAAGCGGGTGAAAACATAAACAAAAAACAAAATGGCGCATAAAAGTAGATAAATATCTATGTGTATGAAATACAGCTGCCACATATTATGTAGCAGATTGTTGTTGTTTATATGCTGAGGCTAATGCCTGCTTGTGTTGGTGGCAGCAGCAGCTAGACACGTTTTATAGCAGCTTGCGTATCTGTAGAGCAAAGAGAGATTAGCTGGAAGTCATCGCTCCCAGCAGGGAAACCCTGAGGATCCAAAGAGAAATTTTTATAGATAGAGAAATGCTGGGATTAGGCTATAATAAAATTATTTAGATAAATTCCACATATGCGTTAAACTTTTTTGGTGTAGACAATAACTAGTCACAAGGTAATGCATTTCGGACCAACTGATGAAAGTTCAAAAATTACTTAAAATATTTACTGAAATAATTTTTAACAAGCAAATTTAATATTTTGAATTTATATCGCACAAAATATATTTAATTAATATTAAAAATTAATGGATTCAAAAAGCTTTTTTGGCAAAAGTTAGCAGTTAATTGAAAAGAGATGAATTTGAATTAATTTAATGTTATGGAAAATATTTTGAAAGGCCATTGTTCTGAACTAGTTTATTTGCAGTTAGCTAGTTAGCAGTTAATCGAAAAAAGATGAATTTGAACCATTTGAAAATTTTTGATAAATATTTTAAAGATAATTAATCTTAAAAAAGTTTCTTTAGGACTAGTTAGTTAGTAGTTCGAAAGATAATGATTTGAACCCATTCATGAAAGTTTAATTAATTTACATTTTTATTTTTAGTTTATATATTAAAACCAAAAAGTTTTTTTATTTACTTACAAGAACATTTTGAAAAATTTCCAAAAATTGAAAGCAACAGAATTTATCAAAATATTTAATAAATGCTTCTTCTTTATTTTTAGTTTATGCTTTGAAAATTTTTAATTTTTAGCTTTCTTCCAAAAATAATTTGGAAACTTTCTAATAATTAAATACAACAGAAGTTTGTAAATTTTTAATAAAAAATTAATTTTTTGTTTTATTTTGTATTTTAAAATTTTTTAAGTTTTTTTAATTTATCTGTTCTTTTTTTCTTTTAAAAATTTTTATTAAATTTAAAAATTTATTTTTGTTTTATTTTATATTTTAAAATTTATTATTTTATCTAATTTATCTGTTCTTTTTTTCTTTTAAAAATTTTCTAGTTAATAAATAACGACACAAGGGCCCTAACAATAACCTCACGTTATTTTTTAATTTTTTATTTTATTTTATATTTTACATTTTTTTAGTTTTTTAAATTATCTGGCAAAAACATTTTGAAATTTATTAAATAATTAAATACACAAAATTGCCAAACAATCCTTTAGTACTCAATTGAAATTGGCCAAACTAGACCGTTATAGACCTAAATTCGCCAGAAACTAGTAAATATTTTTAAAGCAAACCAGATCAAAATAGTCTTTTTTGAGTTTTTATTTCAATAGTAATCATTAATACATTTTCTGACTTTAAACCAACTCAACATAACTTTTCACCAATAAACTAGTGCTGCAACTGGTCTTAAAAACACTAGTTTGCAAACTTTTTTCTTAAATTCAATGTAGCTGAACTAAAATATGGCTTTCTAAGTAGTTTACTATAAACTAGTTTACAACTAATACGATTCTGAGACAGTTTTAAGTAACTAGTTGCGAAAGGAGCGACTGCCAAATGTTTGTTCAAACCACAGCTTCAGAACCTTGTAGTCTGCTTTATAACACACCTATACCGTTAGAAAAGCAAAATGCATCACACACTCCCAATTGGGTATATTGACATACATACATGCACACACACATATGCACATACATATATTTGCTGTGTGCCTATGACCCTAATGCAGGTTTAGTTATCCTTTCCGTTGTCTGCTTAGTTATTTATGCAATTGCGTTTAGTTGTGGTTTTTTGTTTTTGTTGTTGTGGTTTGTTTATTTTCTCTATTTTTACTATACACTGCTTTTGCTTGCTGTTAGTTTTTAGTTCATTTTATTATTATTTACACTGCCTCACTCCAGCTCTAACACTCTTGTTGTACTCACAACTAATACATACACACACCACCCACGTGCACACAACAACACCCTCAAGCTGGATCAGTTCATTGTCAAATACGCCATAGATCAGATTTGTTGCAACCACAACATGCGTCTCTATGTACGTGCAACAGAACGTGCAACAGAACGTGCAACGCCTGCAAAATTCCAACCAAATGTGTGTTGACACCTTTTAGACTCGGCTCTTGTGCTTAGCTAACTGTTCATGGCTGTTGGTTTAATTTAATGGAATCGCTGACAGTGACCAAGAATGTCTACTCGACTCACCGAGGGGCGGTGTGTGGGCGCATATTATTGTGTGGATTGAAGTGGAGAAACTAGCAGGCACATGGAGGGTTGATTTTTTCAATGATGAAGCTGGGAACTATGAAGAATAATTTGGTTTACTGTCTTTAAACGATAATAACTGCAGTTGGTGAGAGTTCAATAATAATGTACATAGATTGTCAAAGATCAGTTTGTCCAAGAACCTGCTTTCTGATTAGAAATTCTTACAAAAGGAAGTTAAAACAGCATGGAAGATAGTATTTAAATATATCAACTCAGATGAAGTCTTTTGCTCATCTACCATCTTTCCAGTACATAGAGCTTACAATAAGCCTGGTCAAAGCACCAGATCTTAATCCACAAAAAACCCGGTCCGTTCCAGTCCGATACTCGACTGTTTGGAAGATCTATTTAGATCCGTTTTATCCATTTGTCAAGCAAAGTCTTTAACTTCCATCGAATACCATCTTATCATCGTCTTAGTAGAGCTTATTTTGTCAGACTGTACCTACAATAGAAATTTAAAGCGAGGTCATCTTGAAAACAATAAATAAAAAAAATGAAGCCTTGAGTCGTCACCGTCCATTTGATGACAATTTTCGTCAAGAAATCGGCGCTCCTTCAAGATGTTTAAAGCAGACGGCATCTCAATATAAAAAATATAAAAAAGGATGCGGATTTGTATTATTTTCTCAAATGACAAATTCCGCCTCCTCGTCGCGCTCTACACGGGGCACTGCAGGCACAGAAAGTGCCTTGTACTTGCCCAACATGGGCATAGTCTCTTGCACAAGCTGCCGGTTATGCGAACTGGAACAGAAAACCACAGTACACCTGGCTTAAGGCCCTAGGTTCCATCTGCATGGACAGGGATCACATCACCTCACTGTAGTGGCCAGCAGGCTTCAGGAATTATTCGGAATGCTGGACCTTGGTGACCACATGTGATATAGGAGAGGACACAATAGACCCTAGGACGCAGTGCAATACCTCATTATTAACCTATCTATGTATATATCTATTATACTTGCAAACTTCAAGTCAAATTAGGAATCGCTTCTTTGGAATGTCTTCTGTAATTCAACTTCAATCATTTGATCAAGAAATCAACAAAAACGTAAGAACTTTGAAACGACACTCAGTTACCAATACCCAAAACAAACATTTAGATATCCGAAATTAACATTTAGAGTGCAGATATTCCCATGAATACACGTTCTGAATATGTGATCTTCAGCTAACTTCACCTTAGACAGAAAAGCGGCAACAAACACATAAAGAAAGGAATACTTCTAAGAAAGAGTACTGAATATATAAATTTTAGCACAAATAAATAAAAATTAATCTCAAGAGAGCTGAGAAGGAGGATAAAACCAACACTACAACTTATAGTATTTGTAAATATACATAAGTAAATACATAAATAAGTATGATCTCCACAAAGGCATCGAACAGTTTAACCCATAAATAATCATTAGCTTAAGCTTTTCAAAGATATGGATGCCACATGCCAAATACAATGAGTTAGAAAACACACACACACGCATATGCACACTTTAGGTCAACTAGTCAATGTATTAAATTTGGGCAAATTTGTGCAAATGCAACGCTGGCTTTCAACTAATTGTCAGCAAGTGACATTTTGAGTGGCGCATTAATTATATGGAGCATTATATAAATATTTGTATTTGCTTTTAAAGTGGCCATTAATTGTTGCAATTTGTGAGGTGAAAAACTGCAATAAAATAATTGTTGCAAGTGCAATAAATAACAGTCCTATAATGAAACCGCAATCCATTGAGTTCACACATATGTAAATGCATGCAGACATGCTTATAGTACATATGTACATATTTAAAAAAAATGCTTTCAAATTGAAGTGGGCGGCGGGAAAACTTAAATTGAGGGACGAAAATGATATAAAATAATTCACAGCGGCTTACATTTATTCAGATGACTGTAAAAATAAAAAAAAAATAAAAAATAAGCAAAAAATTAATAAAATAAAGTAAAAAATACTAGAAAGAAACAATTAAACACACACATAATATTAAAAAAGTAACAAAAAAAAATTAAAATATTGGGTAGTCTAAAAAGGCTTTTCGTATTTCTAATCACACTTCAACTTATTTTTTTTTTGTGTATTTATAATGAACTTTATTGAACCAAATATGTACCATTTTGGTCGACAACTTTTTTCCATTTTTCCGCTATAGACATTACTCCATCAGTGTAAAACTTTTCTGGTTTCTCGGCGAAAAACTGCTTCAAGTAACTTTCACAGGCTTTTCTTGAAGCCAACTTTACTCCATTAAGGTAGTTCTGCATTGACCGAAACAAATGGTAGTACGATGGTGCAAGGTCAGTGCTATATGATGGATGCATCTTCCCAGCGAAGCTCTCCCAGTTTTTGCCGATCCATCAAAGATGTGTGTGGTCTAGCGCTGTCCTGACGGAAGATAAAGCCTTTTCTGTTGATCAGTTCTGGCGGTTTTTTTTGTTTTTTTGATTGCTTGCCTTACTCTTATCAGTTGTTGACAGCTAATTGTAGAATCATCGTTCCACTAGGCTGGAGCAGCTCATAGTGGATGATTCCTTTCCAAGTCCACCAAACACTCAGCATAACCTTTCGAGGCGTCAATCCTGCCTTTGCGACCATTTGTTGAGCTTCCCCACGCTTGGGCCATTATCTTTTTCGCACATTATTGTCGTATTTGATTCAACTTTCGTCTACTGTTACCATCCGCTTCAGAAATGGTTCGATTTCATTTCGTTTCAGCAAAGAATCGCAGATGTTAATTCGATCCATTAAATTTTTCACAGACATTTCATGTGGTACCCAAACATCGAGCTTCTTTTTGTAGCCAGCCTTTTTTAAATGGTTCAAAACCGTTTGATGATAAATGTCATGGTCCTAGTCAATCTTTTCCATAATTTTTATCGACTTTTTCAACGATAGGTCGACCAGAGCGAGATGCAACTTTCACAGCGAAATTTCCAGAACGAAAGCGAGCGAACCATTGTTGTGCTACACGAACTGATACAGCATAGTCTACGCAAACTTCACAAATTTTATTGGTGGCTTGCTCCCTTTTTTATACAAAAATTTCAAGATATAGCGAATTTCTACATTATTTTCACTCAATTTGAACAGCTGTAATTTTTTTTCAACTTTCACGAATTAAATTTTTTTTTGGCTAAATAAAGCTTGAAATCTCACCTTTCATAGCGTAGGATGGTATGACACAATGTAAGTGGTAGCACTGGAGATATACGACTGCAATGACAGCTATTGACAAAATACGAAAAGACTTTTTCGACTGCCCAATATTACGATGCTTTTTGGCGCTTTCTGTTCAATTTTGCACCAGCCAATGCACAGTCTCTCGTGTTGTTGCAGTATATGAACAAAGATGTCTAAAAATGCTGCCAGATATTAAAACGTATAATTGAGGCACATGCCATCAATAATTTATAATTTTTAATTTTTAACACGACCAATGGACCTTTCCAAACAAGCATTAAACACCGCAATAAAAGTATACCCAAGCATTGCCTTCGCCGGCGGCTTAAATAAAATGTATTTGAAATTTTAATGGTATTTAGAAATTCCGCAGGGTTGCACAAATATTTCAAATTGCCTATAAATTTCGAATTTCCATTAGCAAATTAATGTGCAATGAAATATTATTGATAACTGTAATTCCGAAGCGCGCAATTTCACCAATACCAAATTGAAACAAAATAATTGTTTTCACAAATAACACGAATTATAATGGCGCTGTAATGCATGTCAAGCGGCAATATGAGGAATTTAAGCGCATAGGCAATTGTCAGAAAGTGGCGCGGAAATGTAGGCAACATTAATGTAAAATTTATTGAAATTTACATTTGAACGTGGCAAGTCAATGTGCAAAAATTATTGCGAAATTAACTGCGCCGAGGATACCCGCAATATTTCATACCCAACACATACCTTTCTGTCACTTTTCAGGTTTGGACTTTAAAGCATACTTTTGGGTGCGACTTTTTATGTCTGCTCAACTCTCACACAATATATTTTGTGTGATTTACTAACTGCCGAAAGTCGCTACAACTATTTTGCATGATAGTTTATTATTTGACTTTTATCGCAGCCTTCTTTTAGTGGGTGTCAAGATTGAGAGAGAAGTGTTTATGGCTGTGTAGGGTTTTAAGGCCATTTACCGAAATTGCACTTGAGGTCAAAGCCCAGCAAACATTTGCGCAGGCTAGAAAGCGACGGAAAAGCGAAAGAAGAGGTTGGTAAGAGTGGGTAGAGTGGGGAAGGATGAAGTTTGAAGACTATGTGAGCGGAAATATCGGCGAGATTGTTTGGCAGACTGGGTTGAGTGGCAGTGAAATCGCTGCAAGTGTGAGCGTGTATGAACATATAGACTGAGCCACCCACATTTATTTTCACGTTAATGTGGCAACCAGTGTAAAATACAGCGATTCACTTTACTGCCCCAAATTCACGCCATGAAATTCACTCAACGAGTTCATTGCACTCGTTTGTGCTTCACTATTTAGTTGGTAAGCCGTGACGCTGTCGGCGTGGTCGACATGGTGGTCGGGGCTGCCTTGTAAATAATGTCCTTTTTATAGTGAAATGCATTTGCACAGCCCACTTCGGGCGGTCTTCTGCTTTTTTTTGTGCACAATTCACCTCAATAAAAATGCCAGGCAGTGTGCTTTTAGCGGAGCGGCAGCTCGACAGTTCAGCCGGCACACCGCGATTTGTAGGTGAAAAGTAAGAAAATGTGTCAGGATTACAACTGAAAATGAGGTTATGGAACGGCAGCAAGCAGACGATGTATAAAAGGAGATAGGAGAGAGCGGTTTTTGGACGAGATGGGCGAATGGCATGAAAAAAAGAGATTTTAGGGAAAAATATATAAGTAGTAAACTAGTCAGAGAGCTCTGGAAGTAATATTCTGTAGAGCTCTTCAAACCTTGAATATATAGCATTTAGTAAAACTTTGTAGTGGTTCAATAAAATTGGCTCTCAATTAAAAGGTTTTTAAAAGTTCTTAAATATTTGGAAAAATTAGTTACACTCACGAATTATGAAGCTTGGCTTCTGGACTAAGTTTTTTCAATTACTACGACACCACTTTTCTCGCGGACTATAACAGTCGATATGGTAATCAAATGTGAACACCGAAGATCCTTTCCGTTCCCACGGCAGTCAGGTCTACGTCGCCGGAACGGACCCGGATTTTTATCCGGCCAAAGACTGTCAAGTCGGCATGATTCTGCCTCACAAGAACAACAACAGCCGAAGATCCGTTCAAACGACAGACGGATCTCCGTAACAATAGATTCGTATTTTTATCCGTTCTCTTCTTCTTAGAATTAAAAAACCGAAGATCCGATCACACGACAATCGGATCTATGTACATAACAAAAATTTATCCGTTCAAGGGTTGTCAAGTTGGTTATTTTCCTTACTTCGACATCACGCTATACGCGGAAAATAACAGTCGATAGAAAGACCGACTTAGAAGACCGAAGATCTGTTTTCAAAACAGTTAGGTCAAGTAACTGGAATAAACCGGTATTATTATCTGCCTAAGGATTGTCAACTCGGTTCTTTCATTTACTATGACACCTCTCTGGTCGTGAAAAATACCAGTCGATAGAGAAGGCCGAAGATCATTTGGAGCAACAGTTGGTTCCACCTAACCAGAACTAGCTCTCATTTTTATCCAAAGCAACTCGGCCTCAAAATTATTTGGGAAATCTCTTCTGGCGCTAAAACAAGAACAAACGAATTAGCCGTAGTTTCTTCCGAGGTCGAGAGCTTAGCTTCGCATGGACCAAGATGCGTTCTACGAATCGAATAGTTTTTAGGATTTTAGGGCAAACAAAGTTTTAAGTTGTTTTCGATGGAGTAGATAGAGATTCCAAAGTGAAACCTTTGTATTACTATCTTAACAGTTTAATTGCAAGTTTTCAAATACTCAAAACCATCCTGTAATGGAGAATTGACAGCAGCCTCAATCAGCGCGCAGTCAAGAACTTTTTGCTCGAAATTTGCGGCTAGTAAAACTTTGGTCCAACCATTAGCAACATTGAATTTTAAATTTCAACAAAAAGTCATAGCTTTCAGCAGAACTACAACTAGACAGCAACAACAACAAAAACCACAACAACAATTAATAGAACGCTTCTATGTCGCTCAACTGACATTTCCATCGCCTTCGCCTCCGCACAGCGTTGCATTACGACGGTTTTTCCACCTGCTAATCTATTGTGCTCTTCGCTGTGCCCTTCTCCGACTCGCTTCGCCTCGCCACTCAACACATTAATAAATGGAAGTGCAAATTGTTGTAAATTATATAGCAATTTTAGTGCAATTGCACATTACAGCTACGCCACATCTTAGCTGTGCACGCTGGCCTTACCGACCCCCGTGTCAAAATGCAACTTTGTTGGCTGCACGGCGAGCGCTGGGGATCGTCGGAGAGCGCTTATTGTTGGAAATTTTGTTTCGTCATTATATTGGAGCGCTTGTTTTTTTAATAACTCTCTAGAAACTAAATGGTTATTGTTGTTTTTGTGGCGACCTGCATTGTCCTCGGTTCGTACCGGTGAAATGTCACGTTCGCAAATGTCAGTAAATGGGGCAAATGTCAATTAAATGCTCTGACATTCAAGCACACACACATACACAAAACTCTTGTGCATATTTGTTTCTAGGCATTTGTGCAAGATGAAAGTCTATGCGAACACACACACCCATATATAAATATATATATACATATATATACATATATGTAAGTATATATGTAGAAACTGTAAGCTTATAAATATATTTATGTAATTACAGTTATAAACAGCATAGAGAGATAATACAAAATTATCACGCCATTGAATTGAATATGTGAATGTGTGTGTGTGTGTGTTTGTTTTGGCAGTTCTACAACAAGCCGGCAGCTGACATGCCCACAGACAGTCATAATTACTACAGTAAATACTTAAGTGAGAAAGTTTATGAAAATGAATTAGTTTACTTAAGCCAAAGGAGGCAAAGGCAGAGACAAAATAAATGCTATACAAGCAAACATGTATGTGAAATGTGAATGTATTGTAAGTACATGAGTATATATTATTCAATTTTGCTTAAGAAACAAGCAAGACAAGTGAGGTTTATCTGCAAGACTTTTGCAGTGATAGGTTAAATTCCTATTTTTTGGATTCGGGATCCCAATATCTCGGGATGGCTTTACGGGATCTCAATGTAGCAAATTTTATTTTTAGCAAGTTGTTTTTAATGATCCATTCTATTCTTGAAGTATAGGAATTCGGGATCCCGAAATTTCGGTATGGCTTTAAGGGATTCCGATATAGCCAAATTTTGTTTTTAATGATCCGTTCAATTTCTGAAGTATAAGAATTCGGGATCCCGAAAGCAATATCGAGATTTAAACAATTTCATTTTTAGCAAGTTGTTTTTGGTAATCCGTTGAATTCCTTCTGAAATATAAGAATTCGGGATCCTGAAATCTCGATATTGCTTTCGGGATCGCGATGTAGCCAAACTTAATTTTTAACAAGTTGTTTTTATTGATGCATTTAATTCCTGAAGTATAGAAGTTCGGAATCCCGAAATCTCGGTATTGCTTTACGGCATCCCGACATAACCGAATAACATTTTCAACAAATTATTTTCGATTCGAAAATTTTGTGCACTTTTGCGAACTTAGTATCATTTCAACAACAACAACAAGCGGAATGCCAAATTTTCCAACTTCCCACCATTTTTGTGACCTCTTTTGTTATTTTGACTATATCTACGTGTAATATTGAAAAAATATATATCGATTCTCTGTTTTTTTTAACTGCACACTTAATCCCAGAAAATTAAAAAAAAACTTGACGGAAGTTTACATTGAATGGATTTACAAAATTCACTTTTTTCGGGATCCCCATTAGCAAAAAAGGCAAACTTTGTATCACCGAAATATCTTGGCTTTTTGGACAGATTACAGTATCTGAATTTATATCTATTCTGTGAATGGAATTGGTTCAAGGTGCCATGGAAATCAATAGAAAACGTCTCGGAATCCCGAAAAAACTCGGGCCGGATCTGTTAAGGTTTCCATTAGAAACATCGAGGGAAGTTAAATTATCAGTGAGTGAAGCTCTTGAGCACCCAATCCTGCAAATATCGACAAACTTTACGATCTTCTGCTCTCTTTCACTAGATGGATTCTGAATATTTTTTGAGATCAAGAACTTTTCTGTTTTAAGGAGTTTAAGGCTTTTGGAAGAAATTTGATCGTCGTATATTTTATTCGTAGATTGAGATTTTTATTGTATCTTCAAGTTTCTCGGAGAGCAGCAAACCCTTATGAAATAAATAGAAGAAAATGAGTGGTATTTCGCGGATATCCCTTCAAAATCGGTTTCCAGTCGGAAGCTGTTAATTCTACATATGCAGCATGCTCTCGAGGCGACCCCCAATGCGGAGGTTGATGAGCGCAGCAAGAGGCGCTATCTTGGCATGAATATCCGTATAATGCTTTCGGAACAATGCGAACCAATTTGATTTTTAAGACACCAGCAAATCAGACGACGAATACTATAAACACACATGGGTAATAACAAAATTTCCAAATATCGGCTTCAAGCGGCTTTTATTAATTAAAATACAAGCATGCTTCTTGTTGTTGTGTGCATAAACAACAACAACAAAAAACGAGGTAGTGTAAAAATATTTGCTTACTAATCAAAATCAAAGAAAATGCTTGTAATGCGCCTAAAAGTATGTTAATACATGTTTGCATTATACCGAAGCAGCAGGTATACACTGTAACGGTAAATGCATTCGTAATTAGTATAGCGTAAATAATTGCATGAATATTTTAAAGCATATAATTACACACAAATACACACACTCACACACACTCAAGACATTCAAATTTATATAATCGACTTGCATAAATTCCACAAGGACACTGTATTTGTTGGCATGCGGTTGGCTACATATAATGCACTTATGTATTGAATAAATAAGCTTGCAGTGGTGTTAGTGTAGAGCTGCGGTTCAAGCAGTGTTGGATAACAGATAATTATGGTAGAAAATTAACTTTAATGGGCAGGAATTTGAATACGCTTATGAAGTTATGCAAATAGCTAAGGAGCTAGTAAATGAGGGCATACAAAAGTCAAAGAAATAAATACTAGTACTATATATATTCAACATTTAGACAAGCATGAAACTGGGAAATACTTAATTTAGAGAGAGATTTACTTGGAGTGAATAGACATAGTGCTAATTAAATTGCTTTGACGGATGTGAGTTTAATATGTGAGGTCAGTATGGTCCTATGAGTCTAGTGAGTTTTTGGCATGCGCAGACTTCTTTGCAGCGTGTTTTCCACCCGAAAAGACAGACCAAAGAAAGACCTGAAATTGCAGGGTCCAGCGAGGTACGTTATGTAAGCATTACGGCTCAGGATTATGAATTTACACCTGCCTATATTTTCCCCACCCCTGTCCATATTTTCTAAGTCATCGTTATGGTAGACCAATATCGAAACTGATACTTAAGAGCAATCACATCGTATTTTTATTTTTTCAATTCTTGCGGAGTTTTATGGCACCAACACAGATTCGCTAAAGACTCCAATGCAACTCAGCAATCCACCTCTATGTTCCCAATGTTTTAAAGCCTTGCTTCCCATATACATCAGATTCCAGACCGCAATTTTCAAAAACAAAGAGCTCAACAGAGCTCTGAATCCAAGACCAGTGAATCTTTTATACTTATAAATCTGTTCTTAGATCATATACGACCTGAAAATCGTGTACGGATTAAGCTTTAGGACTTCATTACATTTTTGCCATCACTTTCTGTATTTTCTAAGCCACTAAACGTTTCAGCAACAAATATTGGTATGGAGCTAAGAAAAACTTTGATCCTCAAGTGCCATGACCAACTGTCTTTAACTCTCTACTCCTGAGGTGCTTTAGGGTACCAAATGACAGGTTTCAAGGCAAAGATCCCAAAGCAACTCCGTCCCTTGTAGATCCATCTCTAAATTGCCGCTGTCTTGTAACACTGCTTCCTATACACAACAGACCTCCTGACTGCAATTTCCAAAAACAAAGAGCTTAACAGAACAGACTTGGATTGGTACTCTTGTCGCGCTTTTAATCCAAATCCAGTAAACCTTTTGTACTTTTAAGGTGGTCCTTTGATCTTTCATCCATCTTATCCTTTGGATATCCACAATATTTCTTATAGATCCTATGTTCAAGATTTCGCATAAATATGGTATGCTTTTAGAGTTCGTGATTTCTTTTATCTATTGCTGAGCATCCACAATATGGTTAGGTAAATATGGCGCATGGAACAGTCACTTCTGCTTTTGTCGTACGACCCCAAAACCGATCTGATTAAACAATTGTCAAGAGCTACTCAAACAAAGAAAGCTTGAGACAAACATTGCTAATATCTGCTCGACATACTAACCTTCAATCACTTGATAGTAAGTAATGCCAAGGCAAGTGTTCGCACAACAATTTACAAGACTGCCGCGCAACAAGCATACCTAAGGCACTTCCACGCCTATATCGACAATACAAAGGTAACAATGGAATGCTGTGAAGATATTTTGGGGCATAAACAGGTGCTTAACAATTGAATACAGCCTAGGTCGAGTGAAGTTGAGAGCCGACAAGTCGCTAGGCTCCAATGTTTGAAAACAAGTACGCCATAACTAACCCACACACACACACATAGACACTGTTAGGCTGAGGATAGCGAATGGCTTTCCCAAAGTCCAACATCGACGCTTTGTTTATGCTGCCCACTTTGAGGAGACCACCCCACTTGTGTGCTTCATTAGACCATAGCTGTTGTGTTAATACACATATGCGCACATACATACATATGTATGTATGTTATTACTAATTGCGACATGCAACATGCAATACAGGATGCCGCAATTAGCACAAAAGCATAAGCATATCGAAACATCTTAACTCTTGCATGTAATTGTTTGTGACTTAAGCCGTCTGTTTTGCTGCGAAACATTTTGTGAAACCCGTTTTTTGGGATTCCGATATTTCGGGAACAGTAGTTTTACGGGATTAATGACGTTGTTATGTTCATTATAACTATAATAAAACACAACCCGAAATCCCGAAATCGTAGTCCCGAAATTTCTGTATGCAAAAATGGAATATTTAATGTTTTACAGCGAAATAAATGAAAAAACTAAAAAAATTTTAAATAAAACTAAAAATCTGGAGATCCCGAAAACGCAGTACCGAATTTTCGAGATGCAAAAATGGAATCTTTAATATTGTATAGCGAAATAAATTATAAAACTAGAAAAATATAAAATAAAACTCAAAATTTTGAGATCCAGGAATTCGGAAATCGCAGGTACGAATTTTTGGGATGCACAAATTTTTCAAAATCCCGGGATATGTATGTCATTGTGACGTAATAATAAGAGTTATTTGCCACCCTTTGCAGATCATAACGGCAGTTCAAAGCATACATGGACATGTAATTCTAGCGTTATCAAGTGCGCTTGAAGTCAAGCACTTGAAATTGGGAACGAGTATTCCCATTAACATGTACAATGGATACACATCAAAGGAAGGCGGAGCTAACAGATACATATGTAGCTTAACTTTTCTATCTACAAGCAAAACGTTGTCATGTTTAGTGTAATCTACGATCATGACGGGCGCGTCAACATTCATCAGCTTGCCGTCAGCCATATATCCATGTGTGTTACTTCTATTTTTGGCAGCCACCAAAACAGCCGCCTTCAATCAACCCGGTAGAGCCCGGCGCCGTCAGCTGTCCAAACGTCCAACCAGCCATATCTTTTCCTCTTCCGCATATGTCACTTCCATCAACCGTCCAGTGCAGCCGCCTTCGTGTCTAGCTGCTACGCTGGATAACATTTGAACGACTCGTCGCGTCCACTCGTCTACGCGGCCACTCATGCACTCATCCCCAGGTCATGTCGAGTGTCCACTTCAGCTTTTGCACCCTCACCGCTGCATGCGTTTGGAATTTCCTCAGCGATGCTTCTGGTTGCACAAGCGAAAAATATTTCCAAGCCGGCTAAATTGGTGTGGAGCCCGCGGGAGCCCGTGCCAAAGCCTTTGTACGCATGCCTATGGTCCGAATGTGTTTGTATATGGTATGTGTGAGCCTTTAAGTGCAGTGTGTTGCAATTTGTATGCGTGCAACATTGGAACCTTCAAATTGCTATAGCAAATGCTTGAAATGCAACATTCAGCCGCGGGAGCTTCATTAGACGGCTCAACTAGGCATTGACTGCGTGAAGAACCGACGGTTGCTGCGCAATAAGCAGTACGCAATAATGGACACTGGAGATTAGAGTGCATGTGCTCCTCTCCTATGCAATGCGTATGTAGGTATGCTACAGCTGCAGCTAGGCACTTCATTAGGTCTAAACAATCAGCAACGGCGCTGGCAATCAGTGGTGCATACATTTATAGGCTTTCGAGCTTCTATCACTACCAGATACAAGTATGCAATGCTCTTACTGATATGTGCATTTACTCTAGTATGTTTACAGTTTAGGCTCATCCAGCATGTTAAGCAAAAGTTGTTGAGCTTACGTCTCATTACTTCATTAAAAAACGACTCCCATGCGGCGGAGTACGTTCGTAGACGGGGGGAAATACCGCGAAATAAGCAGTAATCACCAAGTGTTATTCATATCTCCTTTAAGTCTACGAACATTGGAAGCTCTCTGTCAGAGATGAAGGGAAAAGTGCCCTCAAGGAGTTCGAAATTCAGATGAAAATATTTTAAGAGCAAGTTTGCGTGAGAAAAGAATCTCTCCCTATAACAAGTCTTAAGACCAAGGAAAGTTTAGTTAAGCAGTATACAATTTTTAAGAATCTTTGAATTAATGAACTCTGTTATGATCAGATTTCCTACGAGGCTTCTTGGGTTTATTTTATGAGGCCCCTAAAGTAATGATCTCTGTTATGACCGGAGTTCCTACCGAGGTTCGCTTTTCTTCTAGAAAATGATTGGTTTTCTTTTCAGAATTCTGTTTTTCTGCCGACTTAGATACGAAACCTACAGGAACAACGTATCAGCCAGTCTCCATTAAACATTAGTAGAGCTAATGTGGATCAAATCATCAATGAATAAAGAGTCTCTAATTAAGAACTTGTGCCCCCACTAGCGCTCATCATGTTACTATGAAACTATTTGCGAGGCTTAGAATCGCTTTAAAAAGCCCAAAGCTCAGAGCAATCACTTATGATAACGGACAGGAAGTAGGAAGACTTGGTTGGAAGAGGATTCGTCGATCGAATTTTAAAACAATTTCTTTGCATTTGTATTCCAACCTATAATCCAATATCAAAACCATGACCTTAATTTTTAGTATCCGTCAACCTACATACTACATTTTAAAACCCATTTCCTAGCGCCTAAATCTATGTTTTAGTAAATAAGTGAACAGAACCAAGAATTCAATTTGTATTACTTTCTTTAAAAATATTCTTTCCTCGCTCAAGTGCAAAACCAACTGCATATTTACAAAAAACAAAGAACAAGTAAGGAAGGGCTAAGTTCGGGTGCAACCAAACATTTTATACTCTTACAAATGGCAAGAATCAAAGCCAGGAAAATGCATTAAGGTGCACAACGTCAATCAGAGGACCAAAATCCACGCAATTAAATATATATAGATGTATACTGCACTTACTCGATCCTAGCTCGATTATTTTTAGGTGATACAAACAACCGTTAGGTGAACAAAACTATTACACTCTGTAGGGAAATGTTGCAAGAGCATGAAAAAATGTCGCCCCAAGTAGTTGAAATCCCAACAAACAAACACGAAAGGCAAATACCTCAGAGTGTGACTGTAAGTGCGAGCGGTGAGTGTAAGAAATGGTGTGAAGTGTGTTTTTGACCAAGTTAAGACTCTACGGGACTCAGCACACACATATACACACATATAGTATACATACTTAGTGCATGTTGGCGCTAAAATCAACTTTGTACTTCTTTTAGTATTTACTGCGAAGTATAGAGAATAAAAACAAGTGCGAAATGGAAAAAATTGGAAAAGTTCAGGCGAAGAAAAACTAGAGGAAATAATCAACTAGTTAATAGTGCAAGGGAATAGTGCAAGGGAAGTGTAAATATGTAAGTTTAAGGTGTGTTTATGTGAATATATTAAATAGAGGTTTGTGGAAAAAGTTTTAAAAAACGACTGCCGGCAGTATTGCTCTAGTAGTGTTTTTAGTACAAGTCAAAATAGTAGTAGATTTCAATATACAATTATTTGATGTTATTGTCTGTAATAAATTACGTATATTGCTTAAAATAAAAAAAACTGTAAAGTTTTAATGGTAGAAAAATCGTAGTAGAAATTTTAGTACTATTTCAATGCTTTTTAATTAATAAATTAAAATTACAAGTAGTGATAGGCTTAGTATTAGTAGAAATAAGTCAAAAAATATTTGTAATAAAAATATTACAGCGCTGTAGTAGTAATGGTAAATAGTAGTAAAAAAATTTTCCATTTGACTTTTTACACATCTTGCATTAGTAAAAAATAAATAATTTAAAAAATAAATAATTGTTTATATCAGGAATATTACATCACAATAACGATATAAGCAAATAGTAGTAGATAAACTCTTTGTCAAATTTTCTCTTTATCCTTTTAAATACTTTTTATTGAAGTATTAAAAAGTAAAATTGAATGGCATAAGTAAATAAAAATAATTCTATAAATAGCGTTATAAAAAAAAAGTAAAATAGTAGTAGCAAAAATAGTAGCAAAACTGTGTGTTTTATTTTTTAAATGTATATTAACAGTAGCAATAGTCTAATAATTAATAAAAGTACAAGTAGGGAATTTAGTTGCAACAAATTTAAACCATAGTGAAAAATAGTAGCAAAAATATTTCTGATAGTATTTAATATTTTAACGAGAAACGCAACATGAGCAGTTGTAACGCTTATAATAACAGTTCAAATGAAAAAAAAAACTAAAGTATTTGGTCAACAAATTAATAATAGTAGTAAAAAATTGTAGTAGAAATATGCTAAAAGTAATAGTATCTAACAGTCAAAGTAATATGAGTAGTTCTTAGTGTTTATAGCATATGGTATTATAGCTGCTAAAACTAGTAGTAAAAAAGTAGTAGATGATAGGGTTTTTGGGGAAAAAATAGGTAATAATCGAAAAATTAAGTAATAATCTCATAAATTAGGAGCAAATAACAGTATTGGTCGCTAGCTATAGGCAGTAACAGAAAAATAAGTTGTAAAAAATAGTAGTAGACTAAGAAAAAGTTAGTATTCGAAATTTTTCGGCTGAAATCGTTTAAATTGTAGCAAGCAGCAGCAGCATAACCTGTTGTGACGCCGCGTCGACCGAATTTGCTTAAAGCATTGCAATTTACATATGTATCTTTTTGGTACTTTTTGCATAAATACGCTTTCAAGTACACCTGCATGTGTGTGTTACACAACTCGACTTAAAAGTTTTAAGACTACAAACACACACGCACACGAACGCAGCTGCCAGCTGTGTAGCAAGTTATGAATAGTGCCAACTTAATGTCGCTGGAGTCACTTGAGGAGAAACAGAAACTTAGTAACTACTTTTTTAGAGTGAAATGTGCAGGTCAAGTTGCCAGTGACACATACACGCACCTACACACATATATTTATGTATGTATATAAGCTTTCGAGCTGAACGCACACGCACTCATACACGTGTGTGTGGCTCCAACGTCTGCAATTGAGCGCAAGTGTTGCAGTGAAGCGGGTTACTGAGGCAGTCAGTCAAGCAGACAGAAGTGAGCTCTGCGTCACGCAAACACACACCTACACATATATGTACATACATACGTAGAACTAACAGTAAGTTGTTCGGGAGTTTTAGCACTTTATTAGTGAGGGGTTTCTTATTTATATTTTTCATAAAGTGACGCAAATACCGTTAATTTTCGTGCTTCACGAAGTTGCTTGAAGATTTGTGGTTCACTTTCCTGTTGTGATTTTCTGGCGCACGCAACTGTAGTTGCAAAGTGTGACTTAATTAAAGTTGAAGGGGCGATATTTGTTAGAATTAGTAACCATAATGGTCAATTAGTGGCAGAAACTTTAGTAATACCTCACGCTGCAAGCGGTGGCCGTTGTTTGCGCTGAATTTAGGTGGAACTTTTTTTAAGTTGTAAAGTTTCTTCAACTTAAGTTACCGCAAGGGAAAACAAACATTTTGTTTTGACAAATTTTATTTTATATTTTAACTTAACTACTCGCATAGTTATCGATTATATAAATTTTATCGATTTATTTTTGATCTAATAAATGGTATATAATATTAAAATAAATACAAATTCTCGATTTTGAAAATGTTATCGATTTATTTTTGATAAAATAAATGTAAAAATCTATCGATTTTTAACATGTTATCGAATTATGGTGGATTTAATAAATGGTACAAGTTATTTAAATAAAAAAAAAATATCGATTTTGAAATTGATATCGATTTATTATTGACTTATTACATGAAGTATTACATGTAAAAAAAATGTGTCGATTTTGGAAATGTTATCGATTCATTTTTAAATATTTAACTATCGAAAAACGATAAAAAAATAGGCAACAACGTACAAAAAATCGATTTTTATATTTATCGATTATGTGAATGTTATCGATTTATTCCCGTAGTTCTCATCGTTAGATTCTTAGTATACAATTTCGATAGTTTTAATTTATCGAAAATAATCGATTATAGATTTTTCTAGAGTATAGGAAAACATACATAAGTAAAACTCCAAAAATTTGATTTCTATCGGTCTCTACCTTAGTTAAATTGAGTTTATCGATAATAATCGATTTTATACTAATATGGTCAGAAATATAAACATAAATTCAAATGTCTCACTATCAGCACAAGTATATGGCATTTATCGTTGTTTAATTATGTACGTTTTGGAACATATGAGCAGCGCTTATATAATTTCAATATAAATTCACAAAAATCCCTTGTTTTCTTTTTTATTTTTTTTAACTACCCTTTTATCTTTTCTTGCTGAAAATCACTCAGTAAATAAACAATTTTTTATTTGTAAACTTTCTTTCTACTTTTTCCTTCCAATGCGCTTTCACTAAGTAATTAATTTGCAGAACAAAGAAAAACAGGAAAGCCAAATATGTTTTTAAAACGTTTACACCCCACGTCAACGGCCTACAATTCTTGCTAAAGACAGCCATAACAGCAATCAGCATATTTCTGTCGCTAAAATTTCTTTAATTTCGCCTTCTTTCCCCGCCCATGACACGCTCCGCGCGACCTACATGTAACGCCAGCTGCCGGGCGGTTGAGGCACTTCAGCGCCGCGCCATTAGTGCATTTGACAAGTTCTCGCGCGCACGAAATATCTGCTTCTGCATCATAAATTTCGAAAGCGCTACACAAAATTCCACTTCATCACTCGGCATAGTTTGTTGTTGGGCAAAACCGGTGCTGAGTTCAGTGTTCCAGTTGCAGAGAGGGGAAATTTCAAATTTCACTTATCATTTACAAATAAAATGAATTATGCACGCCTCTCCACTAACACTCCTCTCACGCTCCCCCTCCTCCAACGCCGCATGCATGCTCAAGGCAATGCATCATTAAACAACTGTAAGAACGTTGCACGCTCGAGTGGGTCGACAACACTGTTATACCGTTACAATTGCTGCAACTGCTGTTGGCATTTTAACTATCTCTGCCTGCTGCACGTTCCACTCTGCGCTCTCTCGCCTGTTGCCACTGCTGTATTGCATTGCATCTCATTCTGCGATCTTGCAATTATCCTAGATCTCGTTGTGTGGGATGCAAATTTTTGCAGCTAATTGCAACACTTGAAAAGCCAGATAGAGGGGGAAAGCGTGCACAGGGGAGCGCGTGCAAAGGAAATGGCGTAAATGCAAATTTCACAGAAGTTCTTCGAGCTTGCAAGAAGAAGAGTCAAGCAAAATTTCGCAAAAAAAAAACATATCAACAACAACAACTGCTTACACTAGCAATTATCATCAGGCTGCCAGTTCAAGACATAACTGTGTTGCGTATGTATGTAAAACGCCTGAAAGTATGCTATTAGCAGGCGCAAGCAGAAACGCCACACGCTGTGCAGCACAGAAAAGTTGTTGCTTGGCGTGTTTGCTTTGCCACTCTTTTAGTGGCATATTTTTATAGCATTTCTTTGCAGCTTTTCTTCAAGCTGTTCTTGTTATTGCTCTGCCAGCGCTCGTTCGAACTCAAGTCGAGTCAATGTAAATGCCGAATAAGGCGAACTCCAAGTGGTAGTTGCTTCATTTGCATTAGTTGTTGTTGTCAATCTGGGTGTTTCTGTTATTATTATTATTATATTATATGCAGTATATATAAATGGCATTAGTGTTTTAAACGCCTGAAGATATGCTACAGAAAGCATACTACAACGGAAAATCTTCATTTTTTAAGAAACTTATTTAAATTAAAAGCGCCAACAGTTAACTGTGTAAATGGAAATGAAAAGTTAAGCGCTCAACAAAATGCTGTTATATAATCAAGATCTCAAAATAAATTGAGTGAGCTTATACTACGTGTGTACGCATTAGTGGTAGATAAAAACTGTGTTGTGTTAAAGGAAGCCAGTTACGCTGTTCTTAGTTATAAAGAATATAAAAAACTTAAAAACTACAAACAACCAATATCAAACAAAAAAAAACAAATTGAACATTTTTAAAAAATTCGAAATATTTAGAAACTTTTGTAACGAAAACTTGAAAAAGATTTTATATAAAAAAATGAAAACATTTTCAAAACAAAATTTAGAATTGAAAACACGAAATCCAAAATTCTTTAAAAATTTAAGATTTTCATAAAATCTAAATTTACGCTTTTTCAAAAAAATCTAAAAAAATATTCAAAAAATCAAAATTCAAAAAATTTCAAAGCAAAAATTTTCAAAATAAAAATATTCAAAGATGTTCATTAAAAATAAATTTACGAATTAAAAATTTTTTTTTTAAATTTTATCAAAAATTAAAAACAAAACGTATCGAAATCAAGAAATAAAAAAAATAAAAATTTTCAAAACAAACTTTAGAATTAAAAAAACGAAATTAAAACTTCTTAAAAAGTCAAAGATTTTCATAAAATTTAAATTTACAAATTTTCAAAAATATATAAAAAAAAACCTTCAAAAAAAATTAAAACTCAAAAAATTTTAAAGTAAAAAAGGACAAAGATGTTCATAAAATCTAAATTTTTTAATTTTCAAAAAACAAACTTAAAAAAAATTTCAAAAAATTTTAAGGTAAACATTTTTAAACTAAAAATTAACATCTTTCATAAAGTTAATTCACGAATTTTCAAAAAAAAAAAATTCAAAGAAATTTAAAGTATAAATTTTTAAAAATAATAAAATTAAAAAATTTCAGAATTTTTAGAATTGTAACCACTATCCACATAATAATTTTTAAGAACAAAAGATTATTTAAAATATTATACAATTTTTTCGGATATTTTATTTTTTAGTGATCTAATTTTTTTTATGAAAAGAGGATAAATCGAAAAAAAATTAGTAAAAACATCAAATTCAAATCGTATTATTTCAGAATTAAAATAATAGGAAATTAAAAAAAAAATTAAATTTAAAAATTTAAATAAACAAAAAATTATCTTTTAAAAATCAAAAATTTTTACTCACTTAAAAAATCGCAGATATATGACATAAAAGATGACAGCTTTAGTGATGACGAATGATGAAAAGTCTGCAACAAAAAAATAACAATAAATTAAATTTTTTTTAAAACAAGGCCAATAGACCTCTAGAATAGTACCGTTTGGGTCATAAATAACAGTAGTTGTCAAAATTTTCTTTATAAAATCACTTAGCACTTAATTATTAAAATAGTCCACTAGCTATGTAACTACTACCAAATGTAACCAGATACTTTTTTTAATTTTTTGAATTTAACAGTAATTCATCAAATGTTCCGAATTAAAAACTAGTACCATTGCGACTAAAATTTAACTGGTTATGGAACTACAACCACATGTAAGCACTCACTTTCTATAAAAAATATTCCATTAAGCGTTGTTATAAGCATTACTATTTATTTTCTTATATCATTTATTCATAGTTACACACTAGTACCATTTGGGCTAAAACAGTAACTAGTGATGGATTTCAAAATATAAAAACGCATTTTGCATAAGCTCATTGCTCGCCGTTCTACACGCTACAGACTAATCCCATAAGGTTCAAAAAGTAACTACATACTCTCCATCAACGATTGCTTCATTTTGCTGCTGTCATTAGCTATATCCATTACTGATGTATGAGCGACCAAGTATATGTGTAGTGGTTTTACCCACATGTTTACGACTTGAGCACCAGACACACGCACGCACGCGCTGCCACTTGAGTGCAGCTCACTTATGTGGTTTAAGTACAAAATGTGTTTATTAAAAATTCTTGACGAAGGCAACATTGCAATCGTGAAGACAAAAAACACATAACAGTAAATGTGTGTTAGGAAGATTTATGTTGCAAGGATTATAAGCTTACAGCATTGTTTGTGTGCATATGCAGCTCCTGTACAACGTTAGGAAACTCCATGGAAACCAACAGACGCTCTTTATCTCGTTGCAGGCTTTCAAACGCAGCATATGCATTTCCACCCCTTTTTGTTTGCATAAAAACTCATAAAACTCTTATGGAAATGCATGTGTAATTGCATTTATGAATTATTATTTTCCCGACCACTTACACTTACTCACATTTCCATCACACGCAGCATGTAAATGCTAAGCACTGTAGGCCACAGTTGCTGTGCGAAGATAACTGTGTTGCTGCGCTGTGAGGGAAGAGGCCTCAAAAACTAAATTAAGCGTACGTCATTTAATAATGTGGTTGTTGTTGCTGTCTTGCAAATGAAGTGACTGAGATGTGCGCGCTCAAGGCTCTGGCAATTTGCATTTACATATATACAGATTTTTCCATTTAAGGTTTTTTGACTGCAAAAGTAATCAAGACTTTTTGTCCTTTCCGAAATGGAAATCTGCTTAGAGGGCCTAACAAATGGAGGTACTTCATAAATGAGCATAAATATGAGCGGTTAATGCAGGCTACAAAAATCTGGCAACTATGAAATAAATAATAAAAAGAAATTTAAATACTAGAAAATATAAAAAAATAAAAACATTTGTTTTATTTAAAAAAATGTAAACAGAAAATAACAAAAAAAAACAATAATAAAAATTATTAAGAAAACTAAAACAAAAATTATTAAACAAAAAAAAAATAATAAATAATATTGGGTAGTCGGAAAAGTCTTTTCGTATTTCTAATCAAACTTCAACTTATTTTTTTTTATATTTGTAATGAATTTTAATGAACCAAATATGCACCATTTTGGTCGACCACTTTCTGCCATTTTTCCGCTAAAGACATTATTCCATCAGTGTAAAACTTTTCTGGTTTCTCGGCGAAAAACTTCGATTTTCACAGGTTTTAAGCCAGCTTTACTCCATTAAGGGAGTTTTGCATTGACCGAAGAAATGGTAGTCCGTTGGTGCAAGGTCAGGGCTATATGGTGGATGCATCAAAACTTCCCAGCCAAGCTCACCTAGTTTTTGCCGAGTTATCAAAGATACGTGTGGTCTAGCATTGTCCTATTGGAAGTCGAAGCCCTTTCCGATTCCTTCCCAATCCCACCACACACTCAGCAAAACCTTTCGAGCCGACAATCCAGGCTTTGCGACCATTTGTTGAGCTTTGCTACGCTTGGACCACATCATTGTCGTATTTGATGCACTTTTCGTCTTCTGTTACCATTCGCTTCAGAAATGGAATTTCATTTCGTTTCAACGAGGAATCGCGATGTTAATTCGGTCCGGTTAAATTTTGCACAGACCATTCATGTGGATAATTTTATTTCTGATAAAATCACAAAAAAATCCCATATTAAGTAATAGAAATTAAAAAAAAAAAATTAAAAATTAAAATTTAAACAAAAAATTTAGAATTAAAAAAAAAATTATTAAGAATAAAAAAAATATTTAAAAATTAAAAAATGTACACTAAATATATTTTATGTTTTATAAAATTAAAATTTGTATGTCGATACATTTTTCTTTTTATAAAAATTGAAAATTGAAAATATTTTTGTTATTTTTTTAAATATTGACAAATTTTCGTATTATTACTAAAAACTTCACGTTTGCTTCAATTAATTTACGTCAACATCAATATGCACTAATTTAAAAGAAATTAATATTTTTCGAATTCTTTCCGTGGATCAGGCCCAGCCTCTGCCGCTCCACCGCCTACCGCCCACCGCCAAAACAATGCGAGCGCTGCGCATTCGCTTGCATAATATTGAACCATAATTGCTGCACATTGACCATAATTGACAGTTCATAACTCGGCTGTCAGCTGCAACACCGCGCGCTGAACTGGTCAAGCCACGCCAAGCCGGTTAACGTGCCGCGATTCGCGCTTCACTGACGCCATTCAGCGGCGCCCGGCTGCCGGTCCCTTGAAATACCAGCAAAAGCAGTTATTTTATTTTAATTTCATTATGGAGCTTTCAATCCTTTTACTACTTCTTTATGCATTCCGCTTAAGCTATTGGCTGCCAACGCCAGCGACAGCGCACGGCGCATTGAACGCCGCGGAATGGCTGCATTGAAATCGCGCGCTTATTGTTGCTATAATTCTGGCTTTGTTTTGAATGCGCAACAAAAAACACTTTTGCATACAAATTATTGCATTTAAAATACTTATTAAAAACCCAAACAGCGACATAAATTACCGCAGAATTATTATCACAGCGAATGAAGCCACGCCACAAGTGGCCGAACGCTGCGCAGCAAGCGTGCAGTTGAGTGTTGATGAGCGCTTGCTACGAGATTATTGCTATTTATTACATAAAATTTCAGATTTAATAACAAAGCGGATGGAGTGGTAATATACACGCGCATTCACACACACAAAAACGCACTTCCATGAAGACTGGCCGGTGCTGCAGTGCGTATGAGTGATGTTCATGTCGTCACATGAAGTAATGAAAGGCATTCACGAAAGTACTTAAAAATGTGCCTGCCGTTATATTTATTTATTATATTGCATAATTTTCACATTTACTGCGTGTCCTAGTGCCTAGGCACAGCAACCGTTGTTCACAGCGCATTAATGTGGGACGCAATTTGCATAAACAAACAACAGGGTTTAAATTTTAAAGCTATAAGGGACAAAGCAGACTGTTTTTATACGATTTTTAAATTAAAATTGAGACTTTAATATTATAATTATTATATAAACCCCTCATAAAGCTTAAAGCTGTTGTGTTATCATATCGCTTATGGGCAGAGTTGCCACATGAAAAATATTTTTAACCTTGAAGAATCACAATCAACCAACTTACATTGAATTCAAGTAGTCAGGCATATGTTTATATGTAATATTTAAAAAAAAAAAATTTAAACACCGAGTTGCCATATTTTTAAAGATATACACCTAAATATAAATACATATCGAAATAAAACAATAATTTAAGATGTTTCAGAATAATGTTCGAAGTGTACGTACATACATATGTATGTATAACACGTTTGCTCGTTGGCAGGGTTGCCACATAAGATATTTTTGTATAGCAATATTCAGTTAGCATATTTTTGTTTAGCGTATACAGATATACGACATATGGACTATTTCTTATAAAAAACCATTGTGCTATTTCCTGAGCAGTGTTGCCGTCATTTCTACATACTTTAAGTAGACTTTATTTGGAATTTCAAAATTAAGGCAGAATATTCAAAGCCTCATAATTCTGAATAAATTATTATTTTTTTGAAAAATAACAAAAACATTATATAAGATAATTTTTTGGCAGGGTTGCCACATAAAATATTTTTGCAAAGAAAAATTCAGTTAATATTTGTTTTGTGGATGTATATGTATGTATATACGAAATATAAAATATATTGTGTTGTTTGGAGAGCAGAGTTGCCATCAATACTACAAATATTTTTAAAGTCAACTAAAGAATTTTTACTATTAAGGCAGTCTCGAAGTCTCATAATATTGAATGCAATATTATTAAAAAACAAAAAGGCGCTCATAAAAGAAAATTGGTTGTCAGGGTTGTCACCACGGAGTTTTAGCAAAAAAAATTATGCGCATCTTGAGAAATTTTACAAGAGGCAAAATTGTGGAGGTTGTCATATAAAACTTCTTAGTAGACTCTTCATAGCAGAATTTATTTTATAGATAGAGTTGCCATATTCTATTGCTTTATTAATATGTGTAGATTTCCAATATTTTCTCACACAATTGTGCTATAATATTTGCAAATTACTCAAAATTATTTTTAAAATTGACCAATATCACATTGAGGTTTCGTTTTTTGTGCTCATTTTCTCTCTTCTTCTTCTATTCTTCTAACATGTACACAAAATCTCCACAATTTCTCCTTGATGAGATTTAATATGTATGGGCCACAAATAAGCGGCCATTCCACACAGCATCTGTTACACATATCCTTCACGAACCTACATACATGAACCATAAATTGAAGGATTCTCACACACTGTCAACTTACACGGTCAATTGGCAAATATACGTTGATGATAAATCCGATATGAATGAGGCAAACAAATAAATCAAATATGCAGTACGGAAAAACAAGACAATAAGTACCAGCAAAAACCACAACAACAACAAAATTTAGTCATTTAGGAGTGAAAGAGAAGCGAGCTAGAAGGAAGCAGCGTAAAAGAGAGCTAGAGAATAATAACCAAGCTTTGTTTTTGGACAATTTTCGGGAAATTCAATAAATAAAACAAGAAAATATTTTAGGCGAGCATGACATAACTCAAAACCCAAACGTGAGTCGGGCTATAAGTATGCCATCTAGCATGCTGCTTGAACGTACGTTAGAATACAAAAAAGGGTTCACGAGTGAAAGAGCAGTCGAAGAAGAGAGGAAAAAAATACATAAAAAGCAATATTGCACGAATGTGTTTACTAAATGTCCGAAATTAAACCATATAAACAGATTTGTGGCAGCAAACATGCACAAAGCTACAATTCGAAGAAAAGCCAAGAATAGACGTAGAAGCTGGCAAGTTGAGACAACAAGTGTGCCACACCTGTCACAACGTATACAAACATACTTTTAGCTGCTGCCTGCTGCGGTTTGTTGCCACACACACACATACGCGCACATACATCAAATGACAATTTGTGGCAAGCAGTTTGTGTCGGCAAACAGCTGCGCTTATGTGTGTTTATGACTTTTATTAGATTTGTTGCGTTGTGTGCTTTTAATCTGCAGCATCTTGGTCGGACTGCCGCCACCTCTTTCCTCCTCTCTCACGTCTTTTCTTGTGTAGACTCTTCCGGCAGTAGTTTGCCAGGATAGAGCTACGTGTTTGTTTACTTTTTCTACTTACTATTTTTTTTCCTCTCTTTATTTCAATTTCTGGTTATTGTTCTTGTTGTTCTTGCTATCATTGTTATCACTGTCGCCGTTCAAATAACTCTATTGTCAGCTTAGACGGATATTGAACTGAATTTTGCTTTCGGCGTTTGCTGTGTTTAAACGCAACAAAGCAAAGCAAGTCAATTTTAAATGGAATTAGCGAGTAAAACAGATGAGAAATCGTGGGGCAGAAATGCAATTGACAGCAAAAAAAAATAAAAATAAAAATATAATAAAAAACAAAAAAGGTATCAAATATGAAAAACATTTTAAAAAATATATTGTAAAAATATTATATTAAAAAAAAATATTAAAAAAAAAATATTAAAAAAAAAATATTTAAAAACATATTAATAAAAAATTAATTTATGCCACTTTTCGTAATTTTTTTTTTGAACAAAAAGTTTTCAATAATGTGCAAAACTTTTCAGATTTTTTTTTTTCAAACATCTAAAAAATTTTATAAATATTTTTTAAATTTATCATGTTCAAAGCTTTGTCACCAGGTCCATTTTAAACTAAACAAAAGGCCTGGTTTTAGTAAAAGAAAAAAATATTTTTAAAAATTTCTAACATTTATCTTTTTATCAAAGACAAAATATTAATTTTTTTTAGTTGTTTTTTTTACCAAAAATATATTATGAAAATTATTTTAAAAAAATCTAATATTTCTTCTCATTTTATTCATGAATAAAATATAAAACAGTAATTTTAAAATTTTTCCTTTTGTCATTGAAAAAAATTTAGAAATTTTTTGTTTTAAAAGGTTTTATAATTTTTGTTTAAAAAAATTTTATATAATTTTTTATTTTAAAAAATTTTATATAATTTTTTATTTTAAAAAACTTGTTTATAATTTTTTTATTTAATATAACTTTTTATGCATTCAAAAACATTAAAGTACTATTTTCCTGCAATAAATTAGCCATAGAAATAGCGCGCCAATAGTTTGTGGTGTACCGTTAGGTTTAACTTGTTCAATCAATTTGATTTTGTGGACAATAAATTCTACAAGCAGGCGATTGCTGTCAAACACGGCGAATGCGCAACATTTTTGCGCGCCACTTCAACTACATAATTACTCATACGCCATGACAGCCCAAAGCAAAACTGATTTTGTTGTGTGTTAATGCATACATCAATTTCGAACGCATATGAATAAATAATTTGTAAAATATTTCCTATTTTATTTGAATAAAATTTTATACTTAAATTTAAACAGAAACTTGCAATAACCTTCAATTTCCAGCATTTTTATGCACCTTGAAATTTTAAACGAAAAATCCATTGGCAATGAAATAACGGCATACAACAAAAAGCAGCTGAGTGTTAATTTGTGATAGAAAAACACCAAAAATAAAAACTTGATGTTTTAAAGCTGCGAAAAAATTCATTGCACACATGTTACAGAAATTCAAAACGTGTAGAGAAAAAAAAGATTAAAGATTAAAGAAAATATGTAAAATATTTCTATTTAGACAATACTCTGAATTTTTAAATTAAAAATACATTTGTTGAAGCAATTTTAAAATTTTTATTAGCTGAAAAAGCATTAAATAGCCGGCATATATGAAATTTCAAGCTGCAGCTAAATAAAAAATTAACAAAATAGAAAAAAAAATTAGCACAAAATGCATATTTACATGTAGAAATATACTTGCGGCGCAGATTTTTAACGCCAACAAGAAATTAATTGTGGCTCGCACACCACAAAATGCAGCTAATAAATAATGCAACAGCTTGTAAGAGTAAAAAGTAGGAACTGGACTGCATTTTTTATAATGTGATATAAATAAAAACTATGTTTATAAAAACTAGAATTCATAACAGGCTGTCGTTGAAACCCAGATTTCAGCGGAAATGCTGAAAATAATGTGAACTTTTTTAATTTTAGGTATTTTATTAATTTTTTTTTACTTTTAGAAAGAATATTGCTATTGATATATTCAATATTTTCGTCTCAATAATATTAAAATCTAAAATTCTATAAAAATCACAGTCAATACTATATATATATACATATATTTATATGTACATATTTTTTTTGCGCACACAATTTTTGACCAGCATTATCTTATTTCTATCCGCTTCCATAAATAGGATTTTATTTATCCAAACCCAACACATCAGCATTCATGCATTTTCATACTGACACTGCATCACTCATACGCCCTGTTGCACTTATGTATGGCCGCCAATCATTTCTGATATTATTTATTGCCATTTTGCTGATGTATTTCGACAAACTAATTAATTTTTGTGGTTTTCCAGACATATAAAGCTTTAATTGATCTACGTTTTGTATAAAAATTATTATTAAATTACTAATGAAACTAATTTCTGCGAATTTCTGGTAATTCGTTGAATTTCCACATGCTAAGTTTGATTAGAAAGAAAGAAATTTTAAATATAGCATATAAAAAACAAAACAAATTTTTACTGAATTTCTACCACTGCCGTATATGAGGTAGTCGAAAAAGTCTTTTCGTAGTTCTAATCAAACTTCAACTTATTTTTTTATATTTATAATGAACTTTATTGAATCAAATATGTACCCTTTTGGTCGACCACTTTTTGCCACTTTTCCTCTAGAGACATTATTCCATCAGTGTAAAACTTTTCTGGTTTCTCGACGAAAAACTGCGACAAATAATTTTCATAGGCTTCTCTTGAAGCCAACTTTACTCCATTAAAGGAGTTTTGCATTGACCGAAACAAATAGTAGTCCGATGGTGCAAGGTCAGGGATATATGGTGGATGCATCAAAACTCTCCCAGTTTTTACCAAGTCATCAAAGATGTGTTTGGTCTAGCGTTGTACTGATGGAAGACGGAACCCTTTCTGTTGATCAGTTCTGGTCGTTTTTTTCGATTGCTTGTTTCAATCTCATAGGTTGCTGACATTAAAATGTAAAAAAATCGTTCGACCAGGCTGGAGCTGCTAATAGTGCATGATTCTTTTCCAATCCCACCAAATACTCAGCATAATTTCGGGGCGTCAATCTTGGCATTGCGACCATTTGTTGAGCTTCACCACACTTGGACCATGATCTTCTTCGCCCATTATTGTCGTATTTGATCCACTCTTCGTCTTCTGATACCTGATATTTTTTTTGGTTAAACGAAGCTTGAAATCTCACCTTTGCAATATATGTTATGACACAATGTGATTGGTAGCACTGGAGATATACAAGTATACGACTGCAACGACATCTATTGCCAAAACACGAAAAGACTTTTTCGACTACCATACAGCCATTGCACCTCAGCTTGGCCTTAGTTGTAACTTTAACCGCCACTAAACCTTACATTCTGTGTCAGTTGCAACTAATCCTTACCAAACTGAGTTAGGTAAAGTGACGATTAGGAATTTAAATTAGCTTACAACTCAAATTTATTAAATATGTAGCTCTGGCTGGTCAAACTTTGGCTGAATATTTGCAGCTACTGAACATTTTCAATGCTCTGTTTTACTAAACTATTTACATACTCTGAGTTTTAGAAATAAAGCAGTTGATTTCATTTCAATATTTCGGTCGAAAGTTTAAGGGTGAAGAGAGGGGTACGTTTAATCTTTCGTGTTAAGCTGCACATATTATTAAATTTCATGGTGAAAACTTAGTTCCAAGCGATAAGCCGAAAACACATTTTATACTAACCGATATATACATATACAGATACCCATAAATATACAGACATATGTACATTGACTCTAATCTGTGAAAGTAAATATGTATATATTCGCATGTTTCTACAGAAGTTCAAATCGAGGAGAAGTGAAATGTTTGTTGAAAGTTTTAACGAGGAAGCCCGTGGCACCTTTAACTACCCGGCGTATTCCTTTCAAACCAAAAGCATTGCGCCGATAACGAGCAGAGTATTTTCATATGCAAACCTTAGTTGAATATTACAGATTTATTTTACAGATTTTCAATATATTTTTACTGCTTTAAGCCTCATAGTTGCCTTACAGAATATGCTGTGTTTCAAGAAGCAGAAGTGTGAATTTTTGTGGTTCCTTAGGCAACAGCTGATTTGTTGCATGCAACATGCGGCAGGCACTTGAGCAACACAATGGCAAGAGGTGGCTAAGAGCAGAGTACAGCGACAGTAGCGAAGCAGAGTGGGCCACACTAAGTTGTAGGCGTTGGCGGCAGGTCGAGCAGCTGCTGTGGCGAGAGATAATGGCGCTGCCGTCAGCCAAGAGCTTTGGCGTTGACTAGCAAAAGCACTTAATGCTTAATAAAACTTGGCAAGCTTTTGACATGTGCATGTGGCGCTAAGATAAAGCAAACACGCGGCAAAAACAAATTTGTAGTTACAAAAAGTATTTTTAGAGGCAAACGCAACAACAAATACACAAGCACTACTTACACGAAAAGCATGTGAAAACCAAAAGGAAAATACAAAAAACGGTAGATCATATATATACATACATATATAAGGTTGTCACACACACACACACCGTCAGCAGCCGCGCACCCTTTTTCATGCCTGATACTGTTATTTACCACAGCAACACACCGCTTTTACCCCAACACCCGCAACTTCGCTTGAAAATCTGCACACAACTCGGCAAGTATGCCAGCTATGGCACTCAATCCTTTATCAAACTTATCAATAAAGTGCACAAAAACAACACAACAGGCCCTTGCTATCATCTTCTCACACACACACACTTACACATATGTATGAAGGGAGGAAAAACAAAAGTTTTCTATAAGCAGCTACTAGTTCAGCTAGCTATTTCCAATATGAGTGCCAGTTGCTGAAATGCCTGCATGTGGCATGCAACTACGCCCTCTCAGACTGTACCCCGCTTTGCCCTTCCCTAACCCTTTTAAGTAGTTGTCTGTTGTCTTCTCTACACTTGCCACAAAGCAGCGTCATGTAGACTCGCGCTAGTAAGCAAATAGTTGGCAATAAAAAGTTTGCGACGCCAAAGCGAGTTGCGAGTTCAAAGGAAAAGCGTGTAAGCATGCGTCGCATACTTTAGCTGCTCACCGTGGCAGCTGCGGCACGTCAAAGTAAGTGGTTATTGTCGATGTGCGTCGCTCGAGTGGTGTTGCTACCTTCTCTGAAAGACATACACTGCGTCATATCTGTTTTTCAGCTACTCAAGTGTTAAACTCACCAGTTTTTCATAATTCGGAAGTGGCAATCACTTGAAGCAAAATGGTTCATTGACACTTGGCGACTTGTCTTATGGAAATATGGATTTTTGTTTACTAATGTCGCTGTTTTTACCTTGTTATTCATGCTCGCCGTGTATGTGGTGTAGTTTTGTGATTTTAGCCCAGCGTCCAAGTTACTTGATGCAATGCATGGTTCCTGGACTAAAACAACGTCGTAGCTCCTCTTCTCTAAGTTGGCAAGAAGTGAAGCAGAGGCGATCTTACATTTGTGGTGATTTACCTGCAATACCCTCAGCCCGGTTTCGGACCCTCAGAATGTTGAATGGGTTCTTCTCCACCTCTTGTAGAACAAGTGAAGTCGTCCTGATCTTTTCTGTGCCGAGATCCTTCTCCACTTCACCTTTCTCTAACGAATTTTTGGAGTCGTCGGCGGGGTGACGCTTCCAACGCCTCAAGCTATCTTCCCGAGCATTTCGTACTTTCGTTGGCACCGCCTTATTCTGTCGTTGTAGGAGCCGCAGCGCATAGTCCACCACCTCCAGTTTCTCAACTTTTCATAGGTTTGAGAGCGTTCCGACAGCTTCCTTCACCTATTACAGTGATAGGTTGTCATTACACTTTCCAATTTTGGCTTCACCAAGCCATCCTGCTCCATCAAATGGAGGCATGGGTGCGTTTAGTAGAGTTCCTCAAGAATAGGGCTTCCAAAAATTTCATCTCCAGCGTTTCGCAAACGTTGGGTCCGCGAAGTGTACCCGGACGTTTTTCTCTTCTTTTTTGGCCAACCAATCGTTTCACCTCGTATTACTTCAGGTAGGACTTGCTCTCGAGTCGGTTACATATTCCGACCGCCTGCTAATACCGCCTTTTTGCTTTCAACTCTTCCTTACTTGGCTTCCTGCGGGCCCCTATCTTGTTGACAGAGTTGGAACCCTCTTCTTCTCCTTCCTCTGCCAACTAGACTAAAGTCAGCTTGAACTCATGACATTGCAAGCTTTCGGCGACACCCTTTTCCCCAGAGAAAGAAGGATACAGAATTTTCTTTTTGCAGATTTTTAGCCACCATTAGAATCTAAAACTTGTACATCATAAATTTATATCTTCTGTGCTGATGTCACAAATAATAGTTTCTATTCTTCTGTTTTTCGGCTATCACTTGCTTTACCACAATCCTCTCTGTAAATCAATATTTATAGCTTTTAACAATTTGAGAAATACTTTTAATTAAAATATTCTCTCCTTCATACTTCTGGAGCAGCTGAGCCCCCACAGTGACTAAGGTAGTCACCAAAATTGATGAAATTCGTAGGAAACTAAAGAAATATTTCAAGCTTTGAAGCGTTTAAGAAAAATTTATAGCCGAACACAAACTCACACATACAGACACATGCATACAAAAACAAGTGTTTCAGCTTTATTATTGCAGAAGCCGAAGGATATTTATCTTCACACATATGCGTTTGACAGTGTGCGACTTTCGCCCGTCACCTACTCCGAGCCTAAGCCACTTAATTGCCACACGAGCAGCGCAATAAATATGCAAATATTTAATAATACAAATTTATGACTCGAGTGCCTGCTACTTATTTATTTTCTAAGAGATTTTTTTACCTTTTTTCATTTTTTATTTGCGTCTTATCATTATGCTTACACGCTGCTGAAAAGCTTAAGCTCAAGTAACAAAAGCAAGCATATGAGTATATATATGAAGTGCTATTGATGTGTATGTATTGAAAATGTGCTGTTCGTAATCCAACAGCTACAAGCCGTAAACAAACTGAGGCTTAACACTGTGCAGCAAGCGACTAGGCCGAGTAGAGGCCTACGTGTGGTGGCAGATTCGTTTCTGCACGCGTTTGTGTGTATTTGTGTGCATGTTTCCCCGCTGTGAGCATTGGGTATACAAATTGACATGCTTATCTTTGTTTGTGAGTGAAGCACTTGAAACTCTTTGCATATACAGTATGTACATAGGTAAGATTTTGCATGCTGTGTTGTAAGCTGATTGGTGTATATTGAAGATATTTACAAGTGTGTATGTAGCAAATGCTTGTATGTGAGCGGATTTTAGCAGTCAAAATGCATAAACGTATAAATAAAAAAAATATAATTAAAAAAAATTATACAAAAATTTCTCAAAACTTTTTAATTTCACCCAAATTTTTTTGTTTTATTTATTTGTACCCAGTGGATTGTGAAGCCTTGGAATATTTATTTTTGTTTTTTTCAAGAAAGCAACTTACAAAACCAACTTAATTTCCGAATAAGAATAAATTTGTATATTCAATCTTTACTACGAAAATTCACCAAATGGTTTTGAACGACGTAAAATGCCACAAAAACCAATTTTTCATTTTTCGAGTGAAATTATATTCGGTAAAATATAAGAATGCATAATTTAGGCTATCATCAAATGCTATAAGCAATAACTGAGAACATGAAATTTCAACTCAACGAATATTACATGCATATATACAGGTGCATACACATATGTAGATTCTACCACCATGCTATAAAAAGTAGCAATCGAAATGAAGAACAGAAAACTACAAGTCTCTTTCGTTTTTCCGAGAAGCGACTGAGCAAATATCAAGCAATTGCGCACTCAAAGCCGCAGCATACATACACATACACAGACGCAGTCAGCCATTACACTCGGTTTACCTGATGACGGCACTCATACTCGATCAGTGGTGCTGAGAGGTTACGTATACGCAACGCACGCCTATGAATCCAAACAACTAATTGACCACAATTTGATGCAGACAGATATGCCGGTGAAGGGGCAGAAAAATTAAATGAAAAGAAATGAGAAATGCAATCATTTTACAGTTTTTTTAAATTGTTTTAAGCAAAATTGAGCAACAACACCAACACACACACATACACATATGTACATATTTGATATCAACTACAAGTGCAAGTAAATGTGCTCGATTTTATAAAATTGGTTGGTTACGTGTATGTATGTATGTATGTATGTATGTATGTATTGCTATGAATTTGAATGGCAGTTCCTGGCAGCTGGCAAGCGAAATTAATTACAGATCCACAAGCAATGCAGGAAAAGCAAGTGCCTCAGGTGGAAGGAGTTGAAACGCTGGAGCAGCGCGCTAACCGCTGGAAAAGAGTGCTTGTGGGTGAAAAAATAATCCAGGCAAGCACCTTTAGTGGATATGAGATAAATATACGTACATATGCTATGCAAGCGCTTCGCTCCAGTATACGGAGTTATATCTGCAGTTTTCTGTTTACATATGTAAATATGTGTTAGTGCCTGCAAATGCTGCCAAGCCATTGAGGTTAAGAGAATTGACAGAATTTCAACTGAAAATACAATTGGTGAAAAAAATTTACAAATTTCAAATTTTTCAGGAAAAAATGGATTTGATTTGAAATTTTCTAAGGCTAAAAAAAAATTAAAAATTTATAATTTGAAATTTTGATAAAAAACAATTTTTCTAAAAATAACTTGAAATTTAAAAAATAGCGCTAATTCAACTGATTATATTTTCAATTAATTTTGTGGAATTACTTAAAAAAACACTTTTTTATTTGAAAAAATACACTTTATTTTTTTCCGAAAAAATAATTATTTAAAAAAAATATTTTAAAATTTTATAAAATCTGCTAAAAAAATTTACAATTTGAAATTTTGCTAAAAAAAAAATTCCTAAAAAATTTTAAAATTTTTCGTTAAAAAATATTTTAGTTTTGAAAAATACAAAATAGCTTAATTCAGCTGACTTCCTATTTTTTTAATTTTTTAAATTAATTTTGTTGAATTACTTTTAAATAAAAAAATATTTTATTCGAAAAAATTATACAATTACTTTATTTCGAAAAACAAAAATTATTAAATTTTTTATAGAAAATTTTAAAGAAAAAAATTATTAATTTTTTTATAGAAAATTTTAAAGAAAAAATTATTGTTTTTTGAGTAATATTTTATTAAAATATTGGAGTTCTCTAAATATTTTTTTTTTTTTTGAATTGTATTCATAAACCCACAGCACTTCTGTTTGCTGGAAAATACCACTATTAAGCAAGTATTTTATTTATAGTATCGGTTACATCTAGGCAACCCTACACTGGCAATTGAACGCACAGTCTCAGCTGCCTGCAATTGCACCTTTGTTGCTTTATTTGCATGACGACTGTTGCAGCAACTGTAAGTACAAGCGTTCCAGATCTTTCATTGCTGGCAAAATGTTGTCCATTTTTAACGATTTGCTTTTGCTTTGTGCTTCGTGGCTTGTACCTATATTCCCTGCACAAGGCACAAGGTAGTACAATCCCCAATGAGGACACTCAAACGGCAACAAATAAACTTGCAACTAACTAGTTGTTGGCAAATGGGAGCATATTGATATGCGCAGTTATGTTTGCTTATGTATGTGCGTATGTACATAAGTATGCGTGTATGTATGTTTATGTTTGGAAATTCATTGCACAATATGAAAGTAGAACGCTTTTGCTTGTTGGTATGAAAATACTTGGGCTCTTGCCGCCAAAATTTCGTTGCTGCAATTTCTGCTCTGCCAGCAATTTGGTTGCTAGTTTGCTTTGCGGATTTTTTGCAATTTATGCAAGTAGATACAGTGTAATTTCAGTTCAAATTTTGAACTACTAAATTTACAGCTTTAACCAAAAAAAGTTTGAAGAAATTTTTTTATAAATTTTGAATTTTTTTTACATTTTCTACTAAATTAAATACGTTTGAAAAAAAAACTTGTTTAACAAAAATTTTATAAATATTAAAAAAAAATTTCAAAAAATTCTGAAAACATTTTTTTGAAAAAGATGTGCAATACATTTACATTATAAAGGAAAGTTTATATAAATTTTGAAAAATATTTTTTTTAATTCTGAAAATTTAGAATTTTTTTACATTTTCTAGTACATCAGAAAATTGTGATAATTTTTTTTCGCAAATACATTTGCTTTTAAAAAAAATTTTTGCGAAATTTTATTAATTTAAAAAAAAGTCTGAAAATTCTAATAATTTTTTTTAGAAATTATTATTACAGTTTATTTTGATAAAAACGTCAAGAAATTGTGATAATTTTTTTTAGCAAATACGTTTGCTTTTGAAAAATTCGTAGCAAAATTTTATTAATCTTGAAAACAAAAAGAAAACAAACGTCAGAAAATTCTGATAATTTTTTTTTAGAAATTTATGATAACTTTTTTTAGCAAAGATGGGTAATACATTTAAAATTATAAAGAAGTTTAGAACAATTTTGAAAATAAAACTCTGAAAATTCAAACATTTTTTTTTATTTTCTAAAACAATAGAATACATTTGCTTTAAAAAATGTTCAGCAAAGATGTGCGCTAAATTTAAAATGTCAAAATAAAATTGTAAAAATATATATAAAATAAGTTTGATTTATAACATTTTTGAAAAACTCAAAATGCCACCAAATTTTAAAACAGCTGTAACACGCACACTTTTCTTATAAAACGTGTGCGATGCTGGAATTGTTTCTTTCCACCTCTTTCTCTCGCATTTTCGCAATATACACCTTGGTATATGTAACTGTTCTTTTCTGTACATGCAAGTGCATTTTCACACGCTTCATTTATTTGCGTTTTGCCACTTTCTTCATGCTCTACTTCGCCTTCACCGCTTTTATTAATATATTTCTTATGTTGCCTTGAGTCTTGGCGCCATGTTTTCCTATCCATTGTCTGGGGTATTTTCAATTTTTGCTTTTTCGTATTGCTTTTGCCAACATATTGTTTACTAGAAAGGTATTAAGTACAATTGCTATAAACACATACATATACAAGTGCATATACATATGTATAAGGACATGCAACGAAAATTCGACCAAAATTTTTTACTTTGTTTTTATGTCGTTTTTCACACAAAGCGATCAAGCAAAATGGGTCAGAGATGTAAGAAAGTATGGATATTTATATGAATAGAAATAGAACAATGCATTGCCGAAATATGCATGTATGTGTGCATAGATTTGAAATATTAGAATTTATGAAATTCATTAAATATATCATAAAATATTTTTTGTTGTATTTGCTCTTTTTTATTTTTTTAAATCCGCACACATTCAATCAAGTTCTATGCCTGCCTCAAATACGAGTCGATTTACGCTTTTCTTTACACAATCGAGTTGCATACATACGTATGTACATATGTAAAAAAACACCTCCTAAGCGTAAGCTCTCAGTCGGTTCTCTTTTAAATGTCCACTTAATCCTTTTCTCTGTTTTCTTTTAATTAAAGTGCAAGCTCAAGCTTAAGATCAAATAGAAATATGCTGAGTAAATAATGGAATTCGATTAGGGGGCGGTAAGCGGGTTATATTATGTATACATGTATGTTGTGGAAATCTGTGTGAACCAGCAAACGTAAATATATCTTGCAATTATTTTTATTTGCTCTAAAACTAGTTTCGGCATAAGCTTATTAAATTTAAAGTAGAATAGTAGTCATATTCCCTTTCCGAGCATAATTGTTATTGAATACATATCGAAAGAATTAATATTTTTCGAGCATCAATATTTTAAGTATACAAAACCTCCTACTAAAAAGTATGGAGAGGATCTGCGATGAACTTATCAAACAACAAATCGCACGAAACCTTTTTGTGTCCAGCCAGCATGCGTATGTCAAAGGAAAGTCGGTTAATACCGCCCTACATGAGGTAGTAGAGACAATCTAAAGTTCTTTAGAAAAACGAGAATTCACAATAGCGGCATTTACTGGGCGAAGGGCCACGGACTAACTGTTAATCCCGAGAAAACAGAAATCTGTGTCTTCACAAGACGACAACGAAAACTTTTTAATTCAATCTCCCCTCATTAAGGGGCAAAACCATTTCACTCTCGAGCTCGGTGATATATCTCGGTGTTATCGTAGTTAAAAATCTAATCTGGAGAGGATATATTGAGAGCAGGGCTTTTAAAGCCCTTCGAATCTGGAACAAGTACAATAGGCCTGCTTACTGAAGATACTACTTCAACAAAGGCTCTGGAGTTTATACTTACTTGAAATCCGGCAAATACACATGCCAGTGAGGTTTGAGGCAATGCTTACGGAGAGCCGCCTTATGGTGTCAAGCTAGGTGGCTATGAGCATGGCTATGATGACGGCCTTGTTAATAAACGAGTGTTAAACTGGCATTAAGACCAGGTTAAGGAGGCCCACGAGGAACTAAACACATCGTTTTCATTCGTATTCGTATTCACTGACAGATCAAAGGATGAAACTGGAACAAGTGCGGGCTTTTTGTAGTAATCCATACACGAAATGCAACTTCAAACTAAACGACTACAATTCGGTCTTTTAGACTGAAATTGTGGGCACAATAGGGACTGCCAAGTGGGCTTCTGTTCTAAGCTGCAAGCCCATAAACATTCCAGTGAATAGCCAAGCGGCAATGGCTTTTGCAAGAGGCAATCAATAGACTTTTAGCAGGAAATACAGTTAATATCTTCTGGGTACCTGGTCATATAGGAATAGAAGGAAATTAAAAGGCAGACAAGCTGGACCGCTCGGGGGGAGTTGGAGATACAATCTACCTAAGCTGCTCCAGGCCATTTTGTTTCTTCGAGGATTGTTTGAAGCAGAGGACTATAGAGGAACACCTCAGGTCTTGGAACACAAGTAACACAGGGCATACCACAAAGGTACTTTGGGGTTGTGTTGATGGTGGACAGACCAAAAAGCTCCTCCATTTAGGCAAAAGGAAGCTTAGCAACATTGTAGGGCACCTACCGGAAAAATACCACCTTCAGAAAATGAATTTAATGGATTCGAGGGAATGAAAAGCATGTGCCGAGGATGAGAAGGGGAAAAATCAGGTCTTTTACCAAATCATTCTTTCCCCGGGTCACAATGAGCCTAACCCTGGCCTAAGTGCAGCCACAAGCGCTCCGGCGTCTATTTTTTCAGTTTTTTTTTTCTTAAATTAAAAATTGAGTACATAAGCAGCTAAAATAAAATAACAATTACAGCACGCCTCAGTATTCTCTCAAAATATCTCTAAAGCATTGTCTTAAGTAGGGATTAAATCAAAATACAGGGAGAAAGCAACTGATACCTAAGTATCGTCTGAGTTAACCCTCGGAGACTAACTTATTTAATCTCTGGCAAACAATGCACGTTACACGCGCTGCATCAGGTCCACCGAAAAGTCAATTGGTAGCAGTAAGAACAATAACAACATATTCTCTAACACATATGCTGCAGCCAAAGCGGATTTATGTATGTAACGTATACAAACATTCATCATTTTGTAGTATCAATGTATTCATATGCGCTTGTAAATTTCGATATGAATGCAATAAGTCAGAGACGCCGCGCTGATGTCAAATCAAATGTCAATTTATGTCGGTCGAGTGACAGAGAGAGCAAAAGATGAGCCACGGTATGTATATGTGTCTGCACAAAAACAATTCAATACCGAGCGATTTGCTATGACGGAGCTGATTGTAAAACAGATGTATGTATATGTGTGTGTGCTTGCACTTATGCAAATTGTGATTGTTGGCATTATGGATGCTTAGCAACACTGCTGTATTGACACAAATGATGTAAGCAGACAGACAAACATATAAATAAGCTGGGATTGGAAGGGATCTGCGTAACAACATATTAATAAGAGTGTGTGTGTTGAAAGCAAGATATATTGAAGTATATCCATTAGAGGCGTATATACAGTGTGTCAAAAAAGTGCTGACACAAGAATAAAACAGATTAACTGTGAAATTTTTTTAACATGTTTTTTTTTGCAAATTAAATTTTATAAAATTTAAAATTGAAAAGAATTAACAAAAACATTTGTAATAAATAATAAATTTTGAGAAAAAAATATTTTAAATAAAAAACGAAAATATTTTAAGTAAAAAATTATTTTAATTATGCAATTGTTTTAATTAAATTTAATTATTTAATTAATAAAATATAATTATTTTAATTTTTCTTCAATATTATTTTCGAGAAGCAATAATAAAAATAAAAAAAAGAATTAAACGACTTTTTTTTGTTTATTTGTATAATAATAACATACATTCTAATTTAACACAAAGAATAAATATTTTCAATACCCGAAAGAAAAACTAAAAATATTTTATATTTTTAAACAGTTATTTTTAAGCCAAAAAAAAAAATAAATAAAAATTTTGCCAAAATTTAAAAAAAAAAAAACAATTTTTATACATTTTGAAAAAAATATATTTTGGAGTAGAAAAATTAAAAATAATGAATTGCTTTTTTAGTATTCATAAAAAATTTTGACAGACATTTTTTCGAAAAAAAAACTAAATTTATATAATTTTTGAGAAAAAAAAATATTTAGGTTTTTTTTTTTTAAATTTCTACGAAAAAAAAATAAAAAAAAAACAAAAACAATTTTCCATATTTGTTTAGGTTTGTTTTCAAAAATATAATTTTTAACGCGCCGACCACCACTGTGCAAGTGGCTTCAAGCTAATATTTCTCTATGTATATTTATGCTATATTACTAATGATAGCAGGCTAAATATACAAATTAACTAACATATGCTGCAGTTAAGTGCTTGCAAGTGGTAACAGCTGCTGCTGGCAAATTTTTGTATTATATAAATTGCTGTTACAATATTTTTTTTCTTCAAATACTTAAGCTAATATGCGTATTAATAAAGCTTACAGAGTATTAGTGATGGGTTTTTGTTGCCAAAGACTTTTACTTATTTATTAGCATATTGTTGTATCACACATGTTACATTTATACATTTTCGGACGCGTGTGAGTAATGAACTAAGCCACAAATTATTTTTAGAAATTAAAAAATATTAATGAAATTCATAAAATAATACTAAATTATAAAAATAAATATAAAATCAATTATAAAAAAAAAAATAATTAAAAAAATTATTTAAAATACATTTTAAAGAAATTAATTATAATTAAAAACAATTTTGAATAAAAAAAGTCAAAATTTTAATGCTTTGTGGAAATAAAAAAATTTTAATGAAATTCATAAAAAAAATTTTATAAAAATACATATGATTATAAAAATAAATTATAAAAAAAAATTATAAAAAATTTATAAAAAACAATTTAAAATCAAAAATAAATTAATTAAATTTACGTATAATATAAAAATTTGAATACTTTGTGGAAATAAAAAAATATTAATAAAATTCATAATTCATTCATTTTCATAAAAATACATATGATTATAAAAATAAATTATAAAAAAAATTATAAAAAAATTAATTAAAAAATAATCAAAAGAATTATTTAAAAAAGTTTTAAAAATTTAATTTTATACAAAATAAAAATTAAAAACAGTTTAAAATAAAAAAAATTAATTAAATTTACATATAATAAAAAGATAAAAATTTAAATACTAAACACCTATATAATTAAAAAATAAACAACGAAAAAAAAATCATTTTACTTAAATATTTATTAATAAATTAACAATCTGACACACACAACAGCAGTTGGCTAGCAGCTTGTTGCAATTAATTTAATTGCCACATTCAGCAGCGAGTTTACGCTCGGCTTTAACTGCTTTTCAAATATTTGCGTTGCATGCAAGCCGACAAAATGACTGACAGCTACACACTGGCGTGCGTATTTGCATAATAAATGCCTACATAAATGTGGCGCATAAATATTTGCACCAACACACGCATACGTACATACGCACATACTGATATGGAATTACCATATTAACAATTTATTATATTTTTTAGTTATGACTTACACATTGCCATAAAGTAAATATGCAAATGCCAAACACACATATGACACACACATAACAGTGCAGCAAAATTGCATGTCCGAACACTTCATAATTGCACACATTGCACTTACAAGTCAGCCAGGCAGCCAGTCAGTCAACTTGTCATGTTGCATTCGCACGCTTCATTTGCTCGCTGTGCTGGCCTCCGGGGCGTATGAGCGACATGCAAGCGTAAAATGCATAACTAAATGGAGTTATGTAGTGAAATTAAAATTATTTAAAATGCACACACATATACATGCTCGCATTAAAATTTACCAAAAAAGCTATTACATATTTAACTGCTGAATGCCTCTGGTCTATAGCGTGTTCAGCGTGCGCCGCTGCGTATGAGTAACATATGTAATCTGCGTGTATTTACATGAATTATGTAAGCAGTTATGTGTGTATTTTGACTAAATGGCATTTTGTGTGTGTGTGTTTATGTGTTACATGCTTGCAAATATTGCATTCTATTGACGTTTAGGCTCGTTTCGCCAGATCGAGTTCAATTAAAATGTAAACTGTAATTGACACTTTTGCAACATTTTACATACAATTTTTACATGTGGCTAGCGGCAAACCGGCCTTGGGGGAAACGCCGGTAATTGGCATGTGCGGCAGGAAATGTGTATTGTGTAACGCAATATTAAAATTTAGCACAAGAAATTCTAACTTTAAAATATACAAAAAATTTATGCGAAATGCACCCAGAAGGAAATATGATACATACTTTTTTGAGACCATATTATTGAAAATTTCAAAAAATTAAGAAATTTTAAGAAAAGAGAAAGGACACCAAGCTAATTTTTTAAATTTAAAAATTTTAAAGCTTAAAACAATAAAAAAAAATTTAATTAAAAATAAATAAATATAAAAGATATCGCAAAAAAAAATTTTTTTCGACGTTTTGAATATTATTCTGAACAGATTTGAAAACAAAACAATAAAATTTAAAAAAAGAATAGAAAATTTACGCAATAAATTAGAAAACTTGATAAAATATAAACATTTTAACAACACTTTTTCGATGAAAAATTTTTCGTTGAAAACAATTAAAAAAAAAATAAAAAATATATTAATTTTATAGTAAATTAGTTAATTAATTTATTTATTTTTAAAATATTTTTTATATATTTTTTTATGATTTAAAACTTTTTACTAACATGTTTTAAAATAATTTTTATTGACTAAAGTATTTTGCTGCAAAATTATTACATATATTTTAAATATTATTTATTTTTGCTTTACTTATATAACAGGAGACATGAGAATACGCCTTATGTAAAAATATAAAAAATGTTTTTCTCATAACTTTTTAGTACCTAATGGAAAAATTTACAAATAACATAAAAGGCTGCATTGAGATAATTAAAAACCATCATTTGAATAATTAAAAATTTTCATTATATAAATATATAAAATTTCAACAAAAAAAATTTAAAGGCATCAGGTATACCAACTCATAAAAAAATATCACTTTATCTAAAAAAAAAATTATACACAACAATCGATTTTAAAGCACACAAAAAGTAGCACAAAATATTTGCGCAAAAACACACTTATGCACGACGTTGGTGACAGACGTAAAATTATCGCTGGTCAGACTAATGTTAACCACAGTAAAAATTAAAGTGGTAATGCGACAGCGGGGAGAAAATAGAATGACCAAATAAAAACAACAAAAAAAGTAAAAAATAAGAAACAAAAAAATATATAAAAAATAAAAAACTTTAACTTCGGTTGCACCGAGGCTATAATACCCAGACACAAATAGAAAAAAATTCTTACAAAAATTTTTATCGTTCAGTTTGTATGGTAGCTATATGCTATAGTAATCCGATCTGAAGAATTTTTTCGGAGACTATACCGTTAGCATGGGCAATAGCCCATACCAAATTTCTTGAAGATATCTCGTCAAGTGAAAGAGCTTTCCATGCAAGCACTTTATTCCGATCGTTCGGTTTGTATGTTAGCTATATGCTATAGTGTTGCGATATCAGCCGTTCCGACAAATGAGTTGCATCTCGGAGAGGAAAGAACGTGTGCGAAATGCCGAAATGATATCTCAAAAACTGAGGAACTAGTTCGTATAAAAACCGACGGATGGACAGAGAGACGGACGGGCAGACGTGGTTTATTCGACTTAGGTCGTCATGCTGATCATGTATGTAAACATAACATATAGCATACTTTATAGGGCATCTGACGTTTTTCTATGGGTGTTACAAACTGCAAGATAAACTTAAATGCACTGTAAAGGGTATAAAAAACTTAAAACATAAAATTAAAAAATTTAAAAAATGTGAAAACACTGCCAGCATGTTGAAAGCGACAGCAATAAATATGCACACACCCACACGCGCACATACATACATAAGGCACATAAAATGTGGCAACAGTGCTGACCGGCTCACTGACAATGCCGGCTACTAACCCACTAACTGCAGACGAGCGACGAAAGCAAGGATTTGCACAAGCATGTGCTAAGCTTGCACAACACGAAGCAAAAACTGCACCCACTAACACAAACACAGATATGTATAAACGCACATACACACACCCACACAGCTAAATCAAACGCCGAACGCGCACAAACTCTCTCGACAATTCGTTGAACTTTACTCCAAATTTAACTGCTATTGCTTTTCCGCCAACTTTGTTGTTTTTCTCATTTTGTTATTGCTTTGGCGTTTCCCGTTTGTCGGCTGCTTGTTTATCAAATGTCATTACCGCAAAGTAGCAAACCCGAAAGGTAGCAAGAAATGCGAGAGAGGGCGAGGGTAAGCGGTGTGAGTGAGCGTGGGCGTGGGGAGAGACAGTGAAGAAATGAGTGTGTGACAGGAGCACTGGTAGGTCGCTGAGAAATGACAAAGCGGCTGACGCGCCAACAACTCGTACATCAAATTCTGGCTGCCAGTGGACGAGCGGCTCAGCTCAGCGGCTCAACAGCTCAGGCAATCATTGCCGAAATATTTTTGTTGTTGCTTTGGCTGTGTGTGCTTTTACAACGTATGGCAAAGGCCGATGGCTGATGGCTGATGGCTGAGGCTAAAAGTGGGCACATAACATGAGAACCACACTCATACCAGATTTTATAGGCGCGTGGCAGCAGAGAGGAGCACATTGTCCTTGATGGCACTCACAGCGCGGCATTAAAAATTAATAAGCGTACACAAGCGGACAAACAAGGAATGCCACACGAAGTCATTTACAGTGATGGATTAAAATGGGCTGACAGATGCAAAAAGAATCTGCCATTTTATTACAATTGAATGGACGAATCAAAAAATCGAGGTTATGTCCAATAACAAAAGCAGCGCTGGAATCCGCTCGGTTCGTTCTTATTTACACGTTACAATGTGGGATACAGAAGGTCACAGAGTAAACAGTTTAACAGTAGTTGGTTGGAATTAAATAAAAATGAAGATCAGCAGTGCATTTCAGCGTTGAGAGACGCCAGCTTATGTGAGACGGAAGCCCGGAATCCGAAACTAAATTTATAGACGACGCAGTCTCCATGGAGGCTGGTTAGGTTAGATTGAATGGCTGAATCCCAAGATGGAATAGCTGTAATTGGATCTATAAATCGACAAGATGCCCTGAGGTCAACACAAATCTGTTCAGGCTGCCTTTATTTATATTCCCGCCAGTTCAGCGAGATATCTGAACGTGTGAGATGTGTGTTTAAGCCTTGATCTCTCAAAGGTGAGACAGTCAGAGAAGTTTTGTGATATTTTTTTTCGTATTTTTTTAAACAACTTCTATAACTGGCATCCGCTTGGACACCGATAGAGAAATGGTCTGTTAGAACCCCTACAATTAGGTAATGGCTAGACTTACTGAAGACGAAGAGCTCACTGGCCCTCTTGCGATACACCTTGAGCCCAAAGGATCTTCCGACAACGCAGGAACTAAGGATAGCCCAGCGCTGACCAAGATACTGCGAGGCCCAACTAACCAATAGTGGTAGACACGAAGAGTTTGGAGCAAAGACACGTTCCCATTCTACTGATAACGAGACTTGGGTTCATTTTCTCGCCAACTCGTCAGCTTTGCAGTTACCTGCGACTTCGCTGTGTCTTGGCAATCATATTAGTCGTATCAGATAGTAGCCTGATAGCGATGTTAGGCATTATTTAACTAGCATTGAACACTTCATTAGGGAGATCAAACTCTATAGACTTTCTCTCCAGGCATTAAGAGCTGATTCCGCGAAATCTTCTTCCAAAGAACTCTAGGTAAAACTAGCTCCATAAATCACAAATTCAGTGTCCCTACTTCTTTGGCCACCACTGTACTTCAGTATACACACACACACACGCATACAAAACACAAAGGCAGTTTTAAAGGTATTGCTTGCAGCATTTGAGCTATGCGATGCTCTACAACTCTGTACTATGCTGGATGAGTGCCCTCATTCGCTTTGTGTCACTCATCAATTCAGTTTGTGTGCGACACCGCCTTCCATACCGCCTTCAATTCCCCATTTGTGTATGCCATCTGCAGCTGGTTGACCTGCTGCCTTTTGCTGCTCACAAAATCATGATGCAATGCTTGTACTTTACGGCTGTCCAGCAGCGAAATTCCCATTGAATTATCGCTGCTTTTGATGCCATTGAATTTTTTCCCCCAGCAGCAGCAGCTTTAAGCACAGCGGAGGAGAAGAGAGTGTGGTGGAAATGAAAGAATTGCGTTGCATTAATCAAGCGTTAGGATTACGAAGGAATTTCAGGCAGTTCAAAGGTGGCAGCTTTGATTTATAAATATATGGTGAAAATATGGTATATAAGACCAAAATTTTTTACAGGAAAACAGTAGCTGCTTTGATTTGAAACAAAATGGTAAAAAAAATTTCAACATTTAATTAAAAAATTTAATAAAAAAAATTGTAAACTTAAAAAAATTTACTGGATAGACAAACTTTCTAACAAATTTATAAAAATTTTGAAATTTTTTTTCCAATTTTAAATTTTTTTAATTTTTTTTTAATTTGAAATTTTTTTTTCCAATTTAAAAATTTTTTTATATTCTTTTTTAATTTAAATTTTTTTTCCAATTTAAAAATTTTTGTTTTTCGTCATAAATAAATTTATGAAACTTGTAGTATTCAATTTGAATTCAAAAAACATTTTTGAAGACCAAAACTCCTAAGCGCCTAAAGCTGTGCATCAACTTCAGCAGTGCTACCGCTATTGCTAGAAAGTTTGTGCTTAAATGTTGCCTGCTATTGGGCGAGCAGTGCACGTCTGCCCAGTAAATTACACGAAGTAAATTTTAAAATCTCGCTACAGTAAATTTTCATTAAATTTTAATAAATTACTTAACTTTGTTTAATTAAAACCCATCGAAAAAAACTTTCTGCTGACCGCAAATAACAACAAATACACTCATACGTTAGCTATCGCACACTTTTGTGCTCAAGCAATCCCTTTAGTGGCTTTCATCGGCAAAACAAAGCGGTCAACTTTAAATTTTCACTCAAAATGCCGGCAAAATAATACCCTGAACAGTCGTTCTGATGCACAACAGCAGACATATACACACAGCGGCAAATATTAAAAAAAACCCTGCCAGACTTTAAAGATTTATATAGGTTATTATTTTTCGGTCATTCTAAGTCAAACTTTTATAAAGCTTTCAAAATCACACACATGAATACTAATTAACTCATTAATATGTTATATGAAGGTCGTTGGAACGGAAACAATTTTGCTAAACTACACATGTACATTACACTATGCTAAATATATTCACTAAATTTATACAAACGAACGTTGTAAATACTAATGTTGGACAAAGAAAACACTTTAAATATTCAAAAGCGCAAACAAAAACGATCTGAGTCGAGTAATTTCATTTTATTGACAACAAAAACAACTAAATACAAAGGTCCATATATTTATGTAACAGTAAAGCCGCATAATAACAGTTCTGGGCCGAGCTTCTACCTCACAATTTTTGGTTGCTTTAATTTTGTTATTTTTTTAATATAATTTTGGAGCCTTTAAAGAGCTTTTCAAGGGCAAAGACTTAAAATTCGAATTTGTGGAAGCTTCAATCCAAAATTTCAAAAGTAAATAATCTTTTTCCGCAATCGAAGTAAAAAGCTTTCAATAGATGGCTTCCCAGACAGTTTTACAATAAAAGGAAATTGGTTTTAAAAGAAATTCATAAAAGAGCTTTTGAAAGTTTTGTAAGTGTCCATAGTAAGATAAGCTTAAAAGCTCTCATTATGCCCTTATTCTGTCCAACTCGAGCTTTTAAGGTTTAGCCAATCGTATTTGCTTTTTTGCGCAATCGAAGTTAAAAGCTTTCAACAGATGACTTTCCAGATAGATTTACAATAAAACGAAATTTATTATAAAAGAGCTATTAAAAGCTTTGTAATTTTCCATTGTAAGCTGAGCTTAAAAGCATTCATTATGCCTTTATACAATCTAACTCAAGCTTTTGAAGTTCAGCCGATCATATTTCTCGTACCATTTACTTTTTAGATAGCTTTCAAATCAAAAGAGGTGCCATAACGCCTTACGCTGCAATATAAAAAACTTCAGTCCAAAATTAGGTGTAATATATTTAGAAGCAAGGGAGCTTTTTATGCAATCGAAGTTAAAAGCTTTCTACAGATGGCTTTTCAAACAGCTTTACAATAAAACGAAATCTGTTTTAAAAGAAATGCATAAAAGAGCTTTTGGAAGCTTTGAAAGTTTTCATTCTAAGATGAGCTTAAAAGCTCTCATTATACGATTTTAAAGTCTATTTCGTGCTTTTAATGCCCAAGCTGATACTATTTGCATAACTAAGCTTAAAGGTGTTGTAGCATATACTTTTTAGATAGCTTTCTAACCAAAATGATTGACATAACGCTTTAAACTATAACTTATATTAACTTATCTGACATAAATTCTGACAAATTTGACTAAACGAAGAAGCTTTCATACAAAGTGGATATTTCGAAGATACGTAGTTTTTGCTTACTGAAGATCTATAAGGGAAGAAATGGAAAATAAGTTTTCTGATAAGATAAATTGCTACCAATAGGAGCCACTTTTTTGGAAGGGTTTAAATGTAATTTCCTCAATTTTAAAATAGTAAAGCATAGGAAAGTGTAGGAATACAAAGGAGGAGAGAGTGGAGACTATAACGGAAGGACAATAAAAAGAAAAATAGAAATATTAAAAACAATTTTCAAAACAATGCAAGAATAAATAAATTTTCATTTTATTAAAACATTTCTTTTTTAGTTCATTTTTCTGTATTTTTGACATAGCAGGATATTTATCAAGCACTATTTTACAGATAATACATTTATTTGGGCACAATTTGTGTTAGTAGGACTTGAACTTGAATTTGAAGTTATTGAAAAGCAGTTTCTGTTAAAAAAAATTTATTTTTCAAAAATTTAACTTCAGCATTTTAATGAAAATTTTAAATATCAAAAGCAAATGAACGTGATTTTGACTGATAAAATATTTAAATTGATTGAAAATAAAATTATTTTTTATCAAAAAGAAAAAAGTTATTTTTTTATTAAATATTATCTTTGGAAACAAACGTATGCGTTTTTTTGCTATTAAAACACAATAACTTTAAAATAAAAAAAAATTATATTTTTTTCATAGCATTTGATGCTAATAATTTTAATGAAAAATTTCAATTTTTATTTTATTTTGTATTTTTGATGTGATGTGATGAAACACATTGAAAAAAAAATTTTAAAAAAAATTACAAAAACAATTTGAAAAAAAATGTAAAAAAAAACTTTTCAAAATTCAAAAATAAAAATTAAAACAAAATTAAATTAAAAAAAATTAAACATATAATTATTGATATTTTCAAATCCTCAAATATGTAAGATACTTTTTTTTAAATTGAAACTAAAAAATTGTTAATAAATAAAAAAATTATGAAAGTATTTGTGAATTCATCAGTCAACGAAATGCAAAATTACTCAAATTATTATGTAGAACTTAACATTACAATTAAAACTAAAACTAAGGAAAAATAGAATTTTTTAATTAAAAATAAATCTAAAAAAATAAATATTTGTATGTATGTGTATTTGCTGAGCATTATATGTATGTATGTTTAAATGGCCACAAAAAATTTGAACGAATTTTATTTGTCTCACTTTACAACACTACACTTTTTGTTCGGCTCGCCAGCTCGTCCGTCTTTGTCGCATTCTGCACGTGCCACTTAAGTTTTTACGCGCTGCTTGGCATAATCGAGCGCTGCCGCCAAGACGCGTTTCTCCAGCACACGATACTCCAGCAGCATCGCCTCGACATAGCAGAGATACAGCTCGCCCTTCTTGCATGCAGCCAGCTGCTCCTCATCCGCTTCCAGCGTGGTGGGGAAGACGCGCAGCAACAGCATTAGACGAGTCTGCAAGTACTGCCAAGTCTTCGATTCGAGCGTTGTCTCGAGCGCACAGTCGATATGCAACAGATCCATGGCACGTTCTGAGGTAATCCAGTGTTCCAGCTGTTGTGCGTTCATGTTGAAGACGCGCACGAACGCCAGCAGTTCGGACGAGATGTATTTGGGCGGTGGCAGTACCTGCAGCTCGGTATTCTTTGCAATCTGCATCATTTGCAACAATTTGGCGCGTTGTTCGAGCAGTGGATCGGATGAGCCAAGGCCGAGTTTGATGCAGACGTAATCCTTGGGATTGGTCGGGTTGATAAAGCTGTGGCGGTGGTATGGAAAAGGGTGTAAATGAGGGAGGGTATGAGGCAAAGATAGAAGAAAAATTGTGCGTTATTTATATCTGTTGTAAAATTGTTGTTGATGAGTATGATACCGTAACAAAAGCACTGCTTGTACAACAGAAGAAGTGAATAAAAGAGAGAAATAGCTAAACGAATGGGCTACACTGAATGTAGCCGAAGTTTAGGTGCAATGTGAAGAAACGGGCTGAACCTAGCGAGTTTGTGCAAAATTTTCATCCGTTTGTAATTCTCAACAAATTTATGAATATTTGAGGTCGCGTAAAAGCGAATCCTCTATCTGCGGACTAAATGGACTTTTTAAAAATGAGAGAACGACCCAAAGTGTAGCTCTAACAAATTTTCATGGGCGCAAATCTTTTTTAGAAAACAATCTCCATCTTGTTGGAAGATTTATGTTAGCGATACGCCTATCCGGTGGCATTAGCCGTCTTGCTAATTCCAAGACAGTCACCCAAAAATGAGAAGCGAAGCTCGGTCCACAATGAAATGTGAATGATTTTTATATAAACTCGACATCCTGGGCATTTCAGTGCAGCATAACTAAAAATGCCGTTAATTTTTTCCAAAACTTTCTTAAAGAATTTTTTTGTTTACAATTGATTTCAGAACTATTGTTCGGTTGTGTTGGTATTGTTCTTGTTCTCTATAAGTGTTCTAAAACGGATGATTTGTAGATTTTCGAATATATTTTCATAAAACTGCAAACTATGAGCTCGATTATTAAGAACCTTTCACTTCTTTTTAAATCATATGTCTTCAAAATATATGTCATATTTATAAATTTCAAAATTTCGCTGTTTTTTGAAGATTTTTGATTTCTTTTCAAAATAATATGTTTTCAAAAATATGTAATATTCATAATTGATCAAACTTTCGCTGTCCCGAAAGCTTCTGAGGTCGTAACTTTCGGAGCTTTCATTTCTAAAAATATTGTACAGCTACGAGCTTTTCGGTTACATGTTAGTGTGATGTCAATGATTTTATCAAAATTAATATGTGTTAAATGACTGTATCCACTTACCCGTTATGTATCATGAGATCAGCATTAGAACGATCGCCGTAATGTATGAAGATTTGTTCGCCAGCTTTGAAGCTGAACTGAGCAGAGCTCTCCATCTCCTGTGTTTCGATATTGAAGAAGGAGGTGACACGTCCCTGGCGATGATTGGCCATATCCCAGAAGGGTATGAGCGCCGCTATGGTTTCGCTCTCTTCACTACCATTATCATCGCCACTATGCAAGGGACGTGAGCGTGGCACTAAGTTCTCACGCGTCATGACAGTGGAGACGGCCCAGCTGTGGAGAAGAGAAGAGAGAACATAAATTTAATACTTAAGTGGTGATTTGCTTTGTTAAAGTAGCGAAATATATCTTAAGCCGTAAAAGTTTATTAAAAGTCACACGCTTAAGCTATGAATCCTTATAGTTGCCTACAAACAAGCCACAAAAACAATGTGAAGGTACAACAGCATCAGACAGTAATTTATTTTCCCATTCACTATATCAAAGAACAGCTTATTTCTTTTTCATTTACAACCTTTCCTCGTTCGTGCTACGCAAGCTTGCGGCTGCCATTTTCATAGACAGATGACCATTTAAGCGCAAATCCTTCGTAAATAGCTCTTTCCATTAACTACAAAAGCCAAGCCGCTTGCTGCTTGCCGCTTTCACTTAACGGTATCTTTACGATGACCGTTAGCCGCTCTGTTTGCCAAAACTGGGTCAGCCGCAAGCAAGTATGGCCGATAAAGCCACAAAGCAATGGCAAATAAAGAAAATCACGCGCCGATACAAAGAGAATGTGCGAGACAAAGTGCATAAATAACGGTAAAAAGGGAATATAATATGTAGAATGCTCAACGATGTTGTAAATGGCTCATTAAAATCAGTTTTACGCTATGGTCAGCTATGCCAGACGGCATGGCATGCTGCGCGCCTAAAAGTAGGCAAGGCAAGTGCATAATTTGTGCGCTTAAATTAATTAAATTGCGCATGAATGTTTCTGTAACGGCAGTAAACAGAATGCGTAAGCAGCCAAAAAAGCGGCGAATAACAAAAGCGAGTCTGCAAGCGGATACGCAAAAAGTTTTCACTTACGCTCCTTACTCCACCTACACTTCCTTTACTCACCACTTTTCCTTTTCTTATTCATTAGGCTTGTCATTGCATACACTTTTGTATGTAGACACATTGATTTATGGCATTGTAAGCGCCAATGATGCGCCGGCAGACTGTTTGCTTGGTTGCTTTGCCAGCACAAGCGCTGCGCTTTTCCACTTGCCACTGTAATGCTATTTACTTTAAGCACACATTGCATACCTCAAGGCGTTTGTGCGTATGCGCGGCATTTATTTTAATGGCAAAGTGGAAGTTACGGCTTTCGGTTCTTTTACTTTCTCACAATTTTTTTTTTACACTTTTACCAAAAATTTTTCACTTACTTCCTTGCTGTCTGATTTATGAGGCAGTCAGAGGAAACCCATCCACATACATACAAGCAAATACCTACATACATTTGTAATATTAAATATGCGGCAGTATTTCATAGCCGAGGCGCCACGAAAGCAGAAAAAACACTTTTCAGGAGCACACTTTTAGGCGCTGAATGTGAAAAACCGTCAGCAAGCAGTGAAAAAGTGTCAAACATATTTTTTTTTAATTTTTTTATATTTTTTCTTTCCATAAGTACAAAAACTTCGCTCCTTTAGGCCTCCCCATTCCCTCTCATGTCTTTTTCTTTGTTTACCGTTAGACAGCGATGATTTGTTGCCGCAGGCATGCCGTAGCTCATTGAAAACAATTTGAATATATGTGACAGCAAATTTGTGCAGCATACTTTTTGGCGTGGCAGCACGTATGCAGCGCCGTTACGTATACATATTATGATTTATGGCAGTTGAGCGGATAATTTGATGCCACTGGTAGGTAACAGTTTTTGTTGAAGGACATGAGTGAATTAATTTCGAGTTATATTCTGGGTGCGCTAGTGTGAGGAGCTTGAATATTAAAGAGCCTGAGTGGCACCTCTTGAAACTTCACACATTTTGAAACCACTTAAAAAGGAATTTTTATTATCAAAAATAAATTGAGACAAAGCAAAATAAAATGTATGCAAAAAATCAAGCTTCTAAATACTGAGGAACTATTATAGCTTCGCGCGGCTTCCCAGAACTTTGGCTCTGATAGGTAAACCAACCTTTTCTGAAAGAACACACTTGAAGAAGAAATATGAGGGGTAAGTCCACGTAATGAACTTTTTGAAACAAAAAAGTTGATAACTTCTATCTTTAAAGCTTTTGATTCAATAATTCAAATTTTCAAACTTTTAGAAACCTTCAGAAAACAATAGATCAAATATTTGAGCTTTTATAAAGCTTCAGCATAAACCAAACTATAAAGAGTAAATCTACGTAATTAATTTTTTTAAACAAAAAAGTTCGTAACTGATATCTTTAGAGCTTTTGATTTAAAATATCTAAAATATATTTGCAAGCGTCCAGCTTTTATAAAGTTTCAGAAAACTTACCAAAATCAACACAACAGACTGTCGGGCAATTAAATATTGTCGATAGAAACCTTTAGTAGGGAAATCGAAAAGACCTCTCAGTGACTCTTTCATTAAGAACTTTGAAAAGCTTTTGGTACTGTAATAACAAAACTTATCCGCCAAAGGGTTGCTAACAAGTAGGGAGAGGTTTTAAACGATTAATCGAAATATCTTTTTCAAAGTCATAGTCTCTCAAGCTTTCAAAACCAACATAAGTAAAAACGGACTAGCTTAATACTAAATCTTTTAAAAGCTTTTATAGTACATATATTTTAAAAGCTTTTATTAACTGTAAATTTGAAAGGGTGGTCGGTTTTCATAGTTTAATGGCGCTATTACTGACTAATTCATAAAAGATCAGATATTTCGAAAATCTCCGAAGTACGTATATGAAAACCCGGGTTTATCAGTTTTTTCAGCGGAACACCTCGGTTTTTGGAACCCATATTCAAAACAAACGAAAATCCTTGCTATGTGCGCAATGGTCAGGTTTCACCATTAGATGCCGCTACTAATTTACAGAAGATCGGAGCTTTCGAAAATGTATATCGGAATATATTTAGAGCTCCCTTATATTCGATTTTTTTATCGATCTGCTTGGATTTTGGAACCGATATTCAGAACTTTGGTTTTGACGCAAGTTTTGAGATATAGATGGCGCTGTTGATCATTAATCCTTACGTGCTGTTGCTAGGCTATTTGTGCTTTCAAGACAAGCGTGCTTATATGAAGCAAATTTTTATAAACATTTTTAATATTTAATGTCTAAATATTAGGGATAATCTTTCTTCTTTGAATGTTATAATTTTATTTGGAATTTATGTCTAATTGTCCATTTAAACAAATCATTTTAGTACAGCGCAACAATACGACAAATTGCATTTATTACCAACTCCTTTACAAGCTATTCTGCCTAATTTTGTCTAATTCAGCTTTCGAAAATGTATTATTTGCACAAAACATATTATTTGCTACAGATAATGGCCAGTAATTCAATATTTTCCAATTGTTAATTAATTAGGAGTTTCACATAAATTTGCATATTTGATTTATGACAGTTATTGTTTACTGGCCGACATATTTCTATGCATACATGCATACAACCAAATTTTCGAAATTCAAAATGTCAAAAGCTGTAGGCAATTTTCACTCTTAATTGAAAATAAATGAACACAAAACAACAACAAAAGCGATAAAGTCGGCACAGTGCAGAAAAAAAACGAAATGATGCACACAAAAGATACTAATGGCACTATAATTGAATAACGAAAACATAATGAAATGTAGGTGAAATGCGTGCAAAAGGAGAGCTTATGGCGAGGAGCGGCAGAGCGATGCGTTGGTGTGTTAGTGTGAGCTGAGTGGTGCCGTCGAAGGTTAATGAAAGTGTTGTGCGTTAGTAAAAGTGATTTCATTAAAAAAATGTGTGATTGTGTGAGCGCTTGTGTAACCATTTATATGCCTACGACTGTATGTCGGCGTAAAATGCAATTAGAGTCAATGTAGCACCGATAAATGAAAGTCATACAAATCCAAAATCGAGTCAACAAATGCAAAATTAATTATCACAAATACATGCATGTCATTGCAAGTGCTCAAGCACGCATACAAACATACATACATATATGTGAAATGGCATGCACCCAGTAATTGCCACTTGAGCATACGCACAGGCGCGCTTACGCCGTAAATACACTTTAAATGCATATGAATATGAAAATGAAAATGTTTATGAATACTCGTATAAATGTGTGTGTTTATTGTTGTTGCTTGTATAGCTAAATTTATTTAGACGGAAATGATATGCTTATATGAATATAGAACACCGTGTGCGGCTGAATAGCGGTGCATTTTGTAGTGCTTTGGCTTGAATGCCAGCAAACAAGTGAACATATGTATGTGTATATGTGAGCCTACCTATGTGTGTGTGCGTGCAGCAAGTCGAGTGTAAATTACACATAAATAAATCATGAAAACTTTTGCCAACCAGCGTGAAGCAAATGTGTGTGGCGGCGAAAGATCAGGCGAGCACACGAGCGCAAACACACAGGCACGCGCCAACTCACACAATTATTAATTCATAGCCACATGTATATGCGTGCATGTGTGTTTGCGTGTGTTTTGAGTTTAATAATAAAATAAAGATTAACTTCGGTTACAATGGAGGTAGCATACCCTTCAATAATAAACAAGTTTCCATCCAAGAACCTAATTTTGTTCAACCGGTTTATAAGGCAGCTATATGCTATAGTGGTCCAATCTGAACAATTTGTTCGGAGATTATAATCTATGCCGAATTTAGTAAAGATATCTTGTGAAATAAAAAAATATTCCATATAAGAACTTGATTTTGATCAGTCAGTTTGTATCGCAGCTATATGCTATAGTGGTCTGATCTGAACATTTTCTTCGCAGATGGTACCGTTGCTTTTGGCCATAATCCATGTCAAATTTCATGAAGGCATCTTGTCAAATAAAAAAGTTTTTCATATAAAGACTTGATTTTGATCAATCAATTTGTATGGCAGCTATATGCTATAGTTAACCGATCTGAATCAATTGTTCGAAGATTACACTATTGCCTCAGATAATAATGCTTGCTAAGTTTCTTGAAGTTATCTCGTGAAATGAAGAAGCTGTGCTTACGAGTACTTGATTCTGGCCGATCAGTTTGTATGGCAGTTATACGCTATAGTGGGCCGATATTGACGTTTTTGACAAATAGCAGCTTTTTGTAGAGAAAAGGACGCATGCGAAAATACAGGGCGATATCTCAAAAACTGCGGGACTGACTGACTTCGTATATATACAGACAGATAGATGGGCATGGCTAAATTAACTCAGCTCGTCACGCTGATCAATTATGGTGTATATGTATAATATAAATATATATAATATATTTCTTTTGGCTCTCCAAAGTTTTTTACATACCCTCTTCAGGGTATAAAGTGCATTAACTGCAGCCATTGCTGCATTTCTATTACATACTGCTGAGCGACATCCGAGCTAAGCGACACGTGCGCTTTGTTTGTGAGCAGCTGACTCCACAAAACGTCTAAATTAAATTACGCTGCGCGTGCCGGGTGACAGTAAAAAGGTGTGAAAGTGGCAGCAGCAGCGCAAGTGCATGAAATTAAAATTGCATATACATATACATATGCTATTAGCGCTGAGGATCAGGTGTGCATCAGCTTGGGGGTGTTAAGAAACTTTTGGATATTAAAGAATAGCACAGCTTTCACTTCAGTTGCGCGTGTGTTTAAAAATTAAGTACCCGAAGAGCTTCAACCCATAAATATTACCAAATAAGCAAAAGAGGTGTACAAAGCTTTCAGCGAGACAAAGGAATATAATTCGGCCCGTAACAAGACTAACTAAACTCGAGAACTTTCGGCCTTACATAGAATTAAAAAAATACTTCCGTCTATAATGAAAGAAATTGTGAACTTTTAACAAGAAAAAAATGAATATTTCGACTTGTAAAGGGAATCCACTAGGCTTAGGAGTATTCAGAGCTTCCGATCAAAAAAGAAGGAGTTTCGAACCATAAAGCTTTGACATATTATGAAACGAGTATACGTTACTTTACAATCAAAGAAAGCAGAATCTTCGTACCGAAATGGAATCAAATAGGCTCAGGAAGTATATACCCTGTCAAGAAAATATCGGGAATGCTTCATTTCCCCCTCTCATCTCCCCTTTATATGGTAAATTTTTTTTCCTATGTTGGTACAACTGTCCTTAATTATGATGCCAAAAATTAGCGCATTCTGTCAACCAGTGTGTTTACAGAAGCTGTTTATGTCAGGGTAGCTGCGCTAGCCAGTCATTTCGTTCGTGCTGTGTGATGTGATCTATAATTCCGGCGGGCTTCTTCTGCTGGCTTGCCGCCTATATAAGAAACGCTGGTAGCTGCGCTAGCCAGTCATTTCGTTCGTGCTGTGTGATGTGATCTATAATTCCGGCGGGCTTCTTCTGCTGGCTTGCCGCCTATATAAGAAACGCTGGTAGCTGCGCTAGCCAGTCATTTCGTTCGTGCTGTGTGATGTGATCTATAATTCCGGCGGGCTTCTTCTGCTGGCTTGCCGCCTATATAAGAAACGCTGGTAGCTGCGCTAGCCAGTCATTTCGTTCGTGCTGTGTGATGTGATCTATAATTCCGGCGCGCTTCTTCTGCTGGCTTGCCGCCTATATAAGAAACGCTGGTAGCTGCGCTAGCCAGTCATTTCGTTCGTGCTGTGTGATGTGATCTATAATTCCGGCGCGCTTCTTCTGCTGGCTTGCCGCCTATATAAGAAACGCTGGTAGCTGCGCTAGCCAGTCATTTCGTTCGTGCTGTGTGATGTGATCTATAATTCCGGCGGGCTTCTTCTGCTGGCTTACCGCCTATATAAGAAACGATGGTAGCTGCGCTAGCCAGTCATTTCGTTCGTGCTGTGTGATGTCATCCATAATTCCGGCGGGCTTCTTCTGCTGGCTTGCCGCCTATATAAGAAACGCTGGTAGCTGCGCTAGCCAGTCATTTCGTTCGTGCTGTGTGATGTGATCTATAATTCCGGCGGGCTTCTTCTGCTGGCTTGCCGCCTATATAAGAAACGCTGGTAGCTGCGCTAGCCAGTCATTTCGTTCACGCTGTGTGATGTGATCTATAATTCCGGCGCGCTTCTTCTGCTGGCTTGCCGCCTATATAAGAAACGCTGGTAGCTGCGCTAGCCAGTCATTTCGTTCGTGCTGTGTGATGTGATCTATAATTCCGGCGGGCTTCTTCTGCTGGCTTGCCGCCTATATAAGAAACGATGGTAGCTGCGCTAGCCAGTCATTTCGTTCGTGCTGTGTGATGTCATCCATAATTCCGGCGGGCTTCTTCTGCTGGCTTGCCGCCTATATAAGAAACGCTGGTAGCTGCGCTAGCCAGTCATTTCGTTCGTGCTGTGGATGAAATTGCAGCAAGCAAAAAAAACGGCCAGAACTGATCAGTGGAAAGGGCTTCGTCTTCTATCAGGACACACTAGACCACACACATCTTTGATGACTGGGCATAAACTGTGAGAGCTTGGCTGGGAAGTTTTGATGCATCCACCATATCTCCTTGACCTAGCACCATCGGACTATCATTTGTTTCGGTCAATGCAGAACTCCCTTAATGGAGTAAAGTTGGCTTCAAAAGAAGCCTGTGAAAGTTACTTGTGGCAGTTTTTCGCCGAGAAAATAGAAAGTGGCCAAAAAGTGGTCGACCAAAATGGTACATATTTGGTTCATTAAAGTTAATTATAAAAAAAATAAGTTGAAGTTTGATTAGAAATACGAAAAGACTTTTTCGACTATCCAGCTTTGAAGCTCATCACACAAGCAAGTACAGGGAAAAAATTGGAAACATATTCAAAAATTGTATTTATTTCCGTTTCAACTTGTTTCTCCTTCGCTGTAAATTTCCAGTACGCAATGCTGTGCCTTACATATTGCAATTACTATAAATCGATAATTTATTGCAACACAAATGCCTCTGGTATGCCCCCAACTGACAGACAGCCTGCACTAGCCACAAGCTCCTCGGCGTATTTTACGCCGTCAAACAGCAATCAAACGCACGCTCTGCTCAACGCATAGCGCTAATGAAAATAGCACTATTTGGACAGGCCAACAATGCGTGGAGGCTAGCTGGCGGCATGAGCTGGATGCGCTATCAGTCAATGTAACGTTGCATTGATTAAATGTTTGCTTTTTACGCGCAATTAATTTTTGCCGAAATACCAAAAGTGCCAAGGCATTTGCATAATATAATTACCCGCTTATCTGATGCGGCGTTGGGGCGAGGAATTGCGGTTGGCGGCGGTAGGAATAAGCATTAAATTATATGATTAATCTTTGCGCGCGTTTGCGACTAGTTGTAGACTATAAATTTGCGTCGCAAGTTTGAGATAGGGAAGGCTGAGGTGTGTGCAAGCGTAGGCCACTAATAATTAAATTAAAAATTTATGGCATAAGCTAATTAATTTCTAAAATTAAAATAAAATGTGTGAAATGCTTAAATATATACAAATGCAATATTTGTTTGTATGCGTAGCAGCAACATATTTTCTGTACTAGGAAGCACTACACACACACAATCTAAATTTGCGCCTTCGCCGAGCAAACTCTAGTGCATACAAGCCACCGCACGCCCAACGAGTAGCTGATCATCGACACTACAACCCACACACTCAAACGCGAACCCACTATTGCACACAAGCATACACTTGCACGTCGCGTCACAGCAAATTGCTTATTTTTTGTTTTTGTAAACATTTCCCTCACATGTTTGCGCTTTTTGTTCGTGATTTGTTGCTGATTTCCCGTTAGCCGGTTACAGTTTGCCATTTCCGCATAAAAGTAACAACAACAGCAACAAATTTTCGAAAGCGGATGTTGCGGGCAGCGATTGCGAATTTCAGTCGAAATCTAATGCGAATTTAATAACGCAAAATATTAGATGCACAAAGAGAGCGCGGCGAGGAAAAAAGCAGTGAGTGAGAGGGTGTGAGGAAAAGCGAGTGTGGGAGAGAAGCACGCATGGCGGCCATAGCAAGTTTGCGTGAAATCAATGCCGGCAATGCGATGCAACTCGCTTGGTCACCGTTAGTCAGTGGTGCTCGACAGCAAAGGCAAATGAACAGAAATGAAAATATTTACCGAACTGGAAATCAATATAGGCGAAGCACGGCGAATTTAATTAGGATTTTAAAGTTTTATTTCTGGCATAGCGAATGTTTCGCATTTTGTTGAAAATGCTGTGCGGTGGGAATATGTATGTGCGTGGTAAAAGGTTAAGTTTCGATTATGAAATGTGCGAATTATGTTGAGGTTGCGCAAACGACGTGGTGGTGGGTCAGAAATGTTGCGAAATGCAAAGGTGAAATATTTTGTGAGATATTTGTATGTATAACGGACTAAAAAAATCTATGAAATAAATTTTATGATTTTTATTATATTTAAATTGTTGGTAAAATAGTTTTGTCATATAATTTGAGTGTATTAAGAATGAATTATAATAATGCCATTTTCTGTTTTAATTTTTTCGGTATATACATTTTGTCTCTGTTTTTTATTTTTATACAAATTCTTTACAATAAAATACAAAAATACAAAATAACAAATTAAATATAATTTATAAAAAAAATTATAAATAAAAAAAATTAATATAAAATAAATTATTTAATAATAAATTGGAAGCACTGCGTTTGCAAAAATAAAATATGAAAAATATTATTGCCAGTTTTTATGTATAATTTTTTAATTAAATTTTTTTACAGTAAAATAAAAAAAATATAATTTATAAAAAAAATCATAAATAATATTCAATAACATGTTCGAAGTACTGGTTTTTCAAAAAAGAAAATAATTATTAAAAATACTAAAGCAATTTTTTTTTAATTTTTTTCGATATATAATTTTTTAATTAAATATTGTATTGATAAAAATTTTTTTTGAAATTCTTATACAAATTTTTCACATTAAATATTGATGTAATGCATGCTATTACAAAATTAAAAAAAGAAATTTAAATTTAAACAAATTTAATAAAATATTAATTAATAATAAATTATTTAATTTTTGTATTAGTTATTTTTCAATTCGCTTTATGGTGATTTTTAGATTCTTTTTTTTTTCAAAAATAATAATGAAAAAATAAATTAATTGAAAACTGTGTACATAATATACTACTTTACAAATACTTTAAAAATTTATCTAAGTTTTTTTATTTAAAGCAAAAATTAAAAAAAAAAAATCTTAACAAAAAGCATTAAAACAACTTTTTCTTTATTTTTTTTTATTAAAAACAATTTTTATTTCCAAAAGTAATTTACAAAAAATTATTTGTAAACTGAGTGCAGAATATATTAGTCAATTTACAAATTCTTTACAAATTTTTTATAAAAAAAATTCAAAATTATATAAGACAAATCAAAAATAAAATTTCAAAAAATTAAGAAAACATAAAAAAATTTCCAAAAGCAAAAACATTCAGAAAAAAACTTCATTCAAAAATTAAATAAACTCTGAAAATCTAACAGTGAAAATTCTTTCAAAATTTCTTATAAAAAATTTCAAAATAATATCTTAAAAAATCTTTTAAAAATTTCAAAAATAATATACATTAAAAAAATTCAAAAAATGAGAAAAAAATTCCAAAAATAAAAAATTTCACAAAATAAATTCATTAAAGTAATTAAATTAATTCTGAAAATTTGAAATTGAATTGAAAATTATAGTGAAGAAGAAAAATTTTTAATATTTTTGTTTATAAATATAAAAATTCAGTCAAAGTGCTAAAATTTTTTATGGACACAATAACAACTATTTATTTTATTTTTTCTTCCCAAACTTTATTTATATTTGCATTGCTAAAAACTACAATTTAAACTCAGCACTTTTTATTGTCAAGTCATTTTTTACTCTTGCTTTACTTCCTCTCAACTGCTCATCGTGCTTGTTATCGACCACAATCAATAACATTCCAAACCATCAATCAGCAAAATAAATAAACGAACGGGCAGCAACAAAAACATTTTAATAAATTGATAAACATTAAACACACGACACTAGTTTTTAATTAAGTGTGAAAATGAAAAAATGTGAAAAAATCGCAAACAATGACAAAAACGGAAGATTGAAAGACAGAAAATAGCAAGTGGACGTAATGCGTGGAACTACATACATACATATATGCCAATGAGTGGCTTTTAAAGATATTATAAACACTATTTGAAATCTTTACTTGAATCAGAACATCCCCTTTAGTTACAGCAATGCTCTCATGCGACCAACTCAACGCCTCTCTCAAGGCCCTGCTGAGAACTTTTTATATTTTCTCTTGAATTTTGCAAAGAAAACCACTTCCTTTGTGTAGAACGCAGTCGAAAGAATGAGTTTATTTGGCATAAAATCCCTTTCAGCCACTGTGAAGGCAAAAATTCCACTTAAACGCTTGGGCAAACGCTTTGTGAAAAAGTTTGGCGCTACACGCGAACAAACAAACAAACAAATAGTTTTCGGCAGTGCCAAATTTCAAAACAACTTTTCCGGCTAAAATCTCATAATCAAATTAACCGCGAAATTTTATATAGAAACTTTTCGGCACAGCCAGCGTAAAGCGCCTGCTGAGCTGCGTACTCAGTGCGAACAACAACAGTTTCGTGGAGGGTTAAGCGCAAAAATATGAAGAATAAAAATTAGAATAAACATTTTTCGAGCGAAATATTTCGCATTATTTTATTTGGCACTTCACTACTTTCGCCGCGTTTTGCACGTTCGAGCCAAATTTGTACTTGGCTAAGTCAGGCAGCGTGAAAAGAAGCTGTTTGTGGCGTGCACCGCTAATTAAAGTGGAACAACGGCGCAAAGGCGGCTGGCACGACATAGAAAAGCCGAAAACTTTGCGCCTGCAGTTAGACGGAGTACGTGGATGCAGGCGAAAGAAAGGATTAAAAAGTTTTCCATAGTATTGGACGCGAAATTGATGGCCACGGGGGGCGTACGGTGCAAAGACGGCGGTAAACGGTGTGTGAAAGTGACGTGAAGCCAACAGACAGGCAGGCGCACGGCCAGCCATTGATGCTGTGATACTGGCGTGGGCGCAATTTAAATAGACAACAAAGCGCGCGCGGCTGGAGCGTAATTGCATTGCGGCGCATGGCGGAGTGGTGCGCTGTGGAGCGCCTTCACTATAGAATTAGTTCGAGAGGCCGCCCGTAAGTGTAGCGCGGCCTGCAAGTACTTAGGGTATTTAAAACTTGTCTGCTGCACGCCACACTACACGGCTAGGCGGCGCCACTTAGATGTGAAACGCTGCTTCGCACTTTCAGCGCCATTCAACGAGTTTGCAGCTTTTGTTTCAAGTTACGTCTTTGTTTTGGTGTTTTTCTTTTTATTTCTTTTATTCCGCCGCTGCATTCGGCGATTGTTTTTTGCTTTGAAAACTCCTCCGCCATTTTCGTTTAAAAGTTTCTATGCAAAGATGCCAAAAGCACAGCCTGGCCACAAGCTTAAGAGATGCCTACAAAAGGCAAGCCGACGAATGGCAGGCGCCAAGTGTAGTAGAAGAAAGCAGTTTGCTGAATCTTGTACGACATGATAAGAAAATAGTAGACAAAAGAAGTGAGAAATAGAAGCAGAAAAGAAGAGCGGGAAGAGCGGAAAGAGCAAAGGAGCAGAAGAGCGAGAAGAGCTGTGGCATTCACTGGTGCATAGTCAGAGATATGCATTGTCTAGGAAGTCTTTGTAAAGCCATAACTTAAATAATGAAATGCTGACCCAAATTAATGGCGCCGTTGAAGCATGCATAAAAAGAGGTTAATGACAGCATGCATTAGATAGCAAGCAAGGCTCGGCGTAAGTTGTGAGCTTTGGTACGCAGCTGTAATAACAAAGCGCTACGAAAAGTTTTATATGCCACGCCGTTAGAGCAGTTGTCAGGCGGCCCCTAAAGGCAGCTTGACTTGCTGGAAGTACAGTTTGGCTTGCGACAATGATAACTTTATTAATTTAATGATTATTAAAGAAAAATACTGCGATAGATTTTAAGGCGCCTAAGCACTTAAAACAATGTATAAACCGTTAAAGAGAGAGCGAGAGTTCTTCAGGTGTTACAGAGCGCCGAGAGTGACGCCTTGGGTCCAATCACATGAAATTTAAACATATTACAGCAAATTAATGTTTCTAAGTCCGTTAAATCCGAATCTGCTACTAAAAAAAAACATATTTCGAAAACCTCAAAGTGAAAGAGTTCTCCAAATGTTATAGACAGAGGGTGCCTTCTGGATTCGATTTCTTGAAATTTAAGCATATTCCAGTAAATTAATGTTTCGCATTTCGTTATAAGTCCCAATCTGACACAAAATAAAAAGTATTTCGAAACACTTAAAAATTCCAAAATATTTAGCCACACAAGTAATACCACGGCTGAGAGAAAGCTCCGCACAAGAGCAATTCTAGCGCCCTGTTAACGTAGAGAGATACAAAAATATTATAAACATTTGCACTCGAAATGCAAATGCGAACAATCAAAATGCAAAAAGCGAAGCGCCGAGTCACAAACAATGCAAATAACAATTGCAAAAACAAGTTAAAAAGTCACCAGCGACAACATCGTCTGCTTGCAGATGCAAAACAATACAATAGGCACAGGGATGAGAGCACAACAAGAGCAACAATAAGTAAATGCAATCTGTAAGCCAAGCGGCGGCGACGAATAAGTGCAGGTGGCAGCAGCAAAGCAAAAACCAAAAAAATTACTTGAAAAAATGGTGGCAAGGACCTCGCTGTCGTGCGAATTTTGCACACACACATGCAGGCTAAACTGTTTTTTGTTGCACAGCCACAGCGAGTGCTTATCTAGTCGCTTTAGGCGCCTGAGGCTGCAGCGGCAGCTCCTTGCAACCTGTATGCCGGTCACAAGTGATTGATTTGATGGCTTTGGGTCGCAAATTTTTTGCAATTTTTTTTCTTTTTGCTTTCTTTCTACATATAATTTTTGAAACGCCTCAATGGCGCCAACTGACTGCGCGGCAACAGTTGCTGTGACTTGTGCTGACAACAATAGTTGCAGCGTTGCATTTAAGCTGCTCTCTCCACTCAACTACTCATGTTTGCACTTTGCGCCGCACATGCATACACTTTTCGTGAAATTTTATGTAATCCTCTTGCTTTTATTTCATGTGAAAAGCTTTCGCTCAACTGCTGCCCCTGCATTGAAGAAAGGCTTATGCCTACATTATTTTAGTTGAATTCGCAAAAGTAGTGAAATGCAAAAGCAAAATGTCCAAATGCAAAAAATACGATATCTGCTCGCTGCTATCTATAAGCCGCTACTAAAATACTATGCATGCACTTTGGCACCCGACTGCACAACACTGGCAGCCAACGGCACATCACTCGCAGCCGACGGCAGCGGCAGCGCTCAACTCCGCTCAGCGCGACTAAGCTCCTCTTCAATCTTCCTGCCAAAGCAATCAGCCCGGTTTACGCTCACTTACACTGTCACACACTCATTTCAGCTGGCATTTCGATAAAATCCGGCAGCACTGTTCCTGTGCTCGTCGTGTAGTGGCATTTTGGGCGCAGCATTTAAAATTTTTAAATCTGTTTTTGTGTCATTTCGTGAGTGTATGCATTCAATTATATTTTTTTATTATACTTTCCTTCTTTACATTATTTTTTTTTTATAAATGTAAGAACAAATGAAAGTGTCACACAGCGGATTTCCTTTCCAACGTGTTGCCACGTGTGCGCATTAAATGGAAGTGCATTAAGTAAAAAAAGTGAACTTTTTTTAATTTAACGTTTTTACACACAATTTTCTGTAATTTTGTATTGTTTCAATTTATGCCTCCTTCAGTGTTCTCTTCTGCTCTCATCGTTCGGCTGTATTGAGAATGTCTTCTGATTGAAAATAGATTCCATTTTGTTTAATTTTCGTTGGTCATACACAAAGCAATAAAAGATTAATAAATGTGATTAAATGTCAAAAGCTTGAATTCGTCTTAGAATACTACATCAAAGCTCGAGAGAAATGTCCAAAACCTGAATTCGTCTTTGGTTGTCACGTCAAAGTGCGGAAGAAACGTGAAAAAATGTTGATTTAACCCCAGATTGTCACGTTGATTACCAAAGAAATGTTAAAAATCTGAATTCGCCCTGAATTATTAAGTGAAAGTACAGATTAATTATCAAATATCTTAATTCCCGCAGAATTGTGACGTCATAGTGCCGACGACATGTCAAAAAACTGATTCCGCTATAAATTGTGAAGAGAGAATGCAGTTGGAGTGCTAAGAATGAAAATTCGCAATCCCTATGATTATCGACATACTGAAACAGCAAAACATTACAAGGTGTTTACAGCAGATATGCGCTAATTATTATTACTCGTTCACACGATGGCTAGTTAACATTGGTTTTTGCTATTTTTTTCCTACATTTTTTGATGTTTTCCTATACAGTTCACTTTTTCTGACACTCACTTCATTAATTTTGAGCGTAAAAATTCCAAGCTGTGATTGATGGTTGCTGACGTCAAACCGCACATGCTTGACCACACATGCGTGAGCATAACAGCGCAGTTATGGGCACATAAAATTTGTTGGGTCCAGTAAAAGTCTCGTCATAAAAACCGAGCGCGTACTTTATACGCTTAAAATGTGCCACAGCAAACGACGCACAAGTGCCAAGCGCTGCGCCATCAATCAGGTTATAAATACGCGCTTGAATTTTTACACCAACAAAAAGCGAATAGCAAACACAAAACATTGACTTTTATGTGTGAAATGAAATTGAAATAAAAAGTGTACGATTTTTTAAACACAACACTAAATCACTTGCTTAACGCTGCGCGAAAAAGAAAAATAGCGAAAAAAATTACAGCATCAACTCTGCGTGTCGTAAATGTCATCGACACTCAAAATGTCAACGATGCGCGCACACAAACACACACAAGCAAATAGTAAAGTCACGAGTCGGCGTAAACAACCACTATTTGATTTGTTGCTGCAACAATATTTGTATGCAATGGCAAGCGAAATTCAATTTTACCGAATGTGAAAGCAAACTGCGGGCTGGCAGCGCTGCGCAAAAAACCGTAAAGTTTGCTTAATACTTTTTTAAATTTTATTTCGCCGCTTTTCGCATTGCTTTCTTTTCGCTTTGTTGTAGCAACCATTTACTGAAAATGCCGTTTCTAGTTCATACATGCGGCGAGCGCGTTAACCCCAGCTATCAGCGCAGCGTTGCAATTGCAATGATTGATTGATTGGCGTGATTGAGAGGAAATGCGAATTGAGTGCATTTGGCGGCGCATAACTTTTTTCCGTTGTATGTGTAAATAAAATCGGATGTAAATATTATAGGGCACAATAAGAAAAATAAAAAATTATAACAACAAATTTGACAAGCAATAGTATTGCGCAATAAATCATTGAATTTGCAAAAGTTATTATGAATATCAATAATGGATAATTGTTAATTATGAATTGTTTGATTTAACGGAAGACCTTAATAGCGTATTGTATGATTTACAGCTTGAAAAATGGCAACATAGCATGAGAATAAAAAAAACTTTGGAAAGTAGCATAACAAACCATTTTTTTTTATAAAAACAAAATATGGACATAATACTACCCAGCATAACATAGCTTCGGAGTAAAAAAAAATTAAAATTGGTTAAAATTTGTATAATTAACGTGAAAACAAATAACATAGAACATGGAAATGACACTATCCCGCATAACAAATAATAACATAAGCAAATATCTCATTTTCTGCAATTTTTTGTGTAATTTTTAAATATTTAGCATAATTCGGCAAGTTAAACGTACCAGATCAACATAGCACTGCTCTCGATAACATAACATAGCATAGCATAAGCAAATACCTTTAGTATTTTTGGGTTAAATTTACATTTTTAGAGCCAATCTGTAAGTTTAATGACAAAACTTTACAGTAAATAACATAGCATGCATAGCATAGCATAACGTGGCATAAAAAACTTAATACATTTTAATTAACGCAATATATTAAAAAAAAACTCCTTATATATGGATATTTGCATAACATAGAATAACATTACAAAACGTAGAATAACATAGCAAAACACAATATAGTCATTTTTGTTTTCTTTTTCCAAAAGTAAGCTTTTCTGCATTTTTGCTGGAAATTAACAATAAAAAGACCCGCTTGCGAACTCAAAACCACAAATCCGGGAAAAATGTGCTTATTAATATTCCGTTGATTTAGTTCAAAGGATCATTGTACCAATACATAGTAATAACACCGACGGAAAGCACTATTTATGCTAACATTTTAATAATGGCTACTTAAATAATTCTTCGAAATGAAATAACGCGACTTCAAGCCAATTTATAACAATTTCCCTGGAGCACATACATACTTTGCAGCAATTGCTGCAGGATTCTCACTCTCCTCCGCTTACTACTTAAGGGACTTTTACATGCAAATCACTTTGTTGTGCGCCAAACAAAAACATATCGAACATTTTGAGTTATGACTTTAGCCGGGCCGACAGCCATAAACAACCCATCAACCCAGCTCAGGCGCCATACACTTAACCAGCAACGGTTACCTCAAGCAGCTCGGAGGAAAAGTAATCATAAGCAAATTTCTGCTTACATGCACAGGTCAATGGCGCTGCTTGCCATACAAGTGGAATGGCAATGTTCCGAGGGTATGAAAGCTTAGCCCGCTTCGGGTTGGCCTGAAGATTCAGCTATCAATGCTGGAGCGGCACAAAGCAAACAATAAAATGGGGTAACGATTATCAACTCCTAACAAGATAGCAATAAAACTGCAGCGGCGGAATGGAAAAACAAATGAGCTCAAATGGCACAGGACGTGGGCGGCTGCGGGCGCATAATACCCACGGGAAATTGCGGAAATGTATTTCCAATATTGTGTAAAGTATGGAAGGAATAAGCGTTGAGTCGCTGAAGTATTTGTCTAAGCGCCGCCGGAATGAAGAGGAGTGCGTTGCAGTTGAACGCATAGGCGAGCTCTTAGGCTCTTGCGTACCAGCATCGCTTTTATTTCTATAATTTTCAGCTGCTGTATGGCAACAAACGCTTAATTTGTTGTGTTGCCGCACTTCCGCAATCAATTCTCCAATAGACAAGCGCAAAAGTTTCGGGGCAGTGGCGAAGGGGTGTGCAAGGATGTCGGGTTTTGTCTATGTGTAGCGACTCAATCAATCAACAAGCAGTTAAGTGCATTTCATATTCACACTTCAATGCACAATTGGTGGGAGATTTGTGCCGCTGTGCGCGGAAGGGGTGTGAGAGGCAGACGGAAGCTGTAAAGTGTTACCGAAGATGCGTTATAGATATCGAATAATAGAATGGAGGGAGTACAAAAGCCTTTTGAAATGCAGTGAATGGTAAATAGAGCATATACAAAAGCGTTCGCGGGGAATGGAAGGGTGAAAGGTATTATTTTTATCTAAGCTAAGGCTAAAGTTGTGTATAGAATATTGTGTTGTACACACTTGAAATGAATGCATGTTAATTAAAACGATTTTAATGAGCAATGCAACCCTGCATTTACAGAATTTAAACTTTAAGCTTGTGCATTCCTCGGTCCATTATAAAATTAAGTTTATAGATTGACAACCAAATCAAAAACTTAAAAAAAACGCAACAGACTTTAGAATACTGGTAACCACGCTTATGAGATGCTTTGACCTTTTTATTCAGCTTTTAAGGAAATCCTCTCTCTCTCTCTCTCTCTCTCTCTCTTTCTCTCATATCGAAATTGCAATGCTTTGGGTCGAATTTAATAAGCGGAGATGTCTCTCGGTCATAGCTTCCGGACTTGTTTGAGCTTTCTCTTCGGTTTACGAAAAAGTATCTCTCTCTTTCTCTCATCAATCAATGGACATCGCCCGAATCATTTATAAAATACCAGCAGAAATCAAGTCAACAGCTGGTCAACGGTAAACTTGCAGCTAGACTAACCCTAGCAAGAGGGATCATTCGGGTATAACTCCTCAAGAGAGAAAGCGGGAACTTTTTTTGAGAGAAAGGGTCCATCCCATGTCAACCTGGGCTAAATTAAGATATCACATACAACTATAAATGTCCAGGAAATGAGTTGTTTTGGTCCGCCAATCGATTCGATCGAAGTGATAGATCTATTGACAAGCAAAATCCAGGGATTGTCAAGAAAAAAGTCAGAATCCACTCTACAAAAATCCAAATGTCGAACTGAGAATGAACCCACTAATTTCTATTCCAGTACCGTCTCTATCAATTAAATAAACACTTAGTTCCTATATTCCAAATGATTTACAGACGATTTTAACTTCCCTTTCCGCTCTATACATTTGCAGATTGTACGCGCCGGCGCTTCGCTGGTTGTCGGCGATGAGACGCAGTTAAACGAGCCCACAAACTATCCTTACTACGGCGACACCGCTGGCATATTACCCGCAACTCCACGACGTCGACAAACGGCCAGCACAAGTCGCGCACGCACGCGGCGCCCCACGAGCGCTAACGATGGCGGCACGCAACAGCAATACTGGCGCGGTAGAGTTGACAATGATAGCTCAACAGACAATACTGCCACCCAAACACGTGAGGACACGCGCGGCAACAGTCGCAAGCGTAAGCAACCAGCTATACGCGAACCGCATGCCGCGCTAGAGAAAGAACAGCAATTGTACGAAATGCGTGACAAGCAGCGGCAGGAGAATGCGCCAAATGCGAACACACGCGATAAATCCTATCGACGCCCTTATTCACAGGCTAAAAAGGAGGCTGAAGTGTCAATAGGTGACAGCGCGTCCGCGGCAAATGTCAAAACTACGGTGGATCTAAAGCATATACTCAAAAATGCTGGCGGCTTGAGTTTAAGCGAGATATTGCAGCAAAAGAATCTGTCTTTGGACGATTTACTGAAAGGCAAACAGAATGCGCTGGAAGTGCTACAGAGCACAGCAGCAGCGCCATCACCCTCGCCCACTAAATTGGCGGAGAACAAGCCGGTTAAGTCGATGCGTCGGCAGCCCTATCTCGGTAGTATAAACGATGCGCCTGAAGGTACAACACAGCAAACGCATGCGGCCGATAATGATTTGGGCGCTGAGCTGCGTGCAACACCAGAAGATTCGGTTGAGAGCGCTGACGCGCAACAACGCGGCAGAGTGAAGCTAGCGACACTACAGCGTCTCAAACATTTCGGTAGTTCAACGCGCGCGGCAACATTGCATTACGGTCACGCTGCTACAGGTAGCACAACAAGACGTGTGAGCTTGCCCGTGAGCTCTACAACCATTGCCACCACGACGACAACAACCACCACGCGCCTACCGATTTACAAGAAAAATTTAATGTTGCGCTCAACGCTAAAGCCGACCTTTTTACTAAAGAATGTTATGGCTTCGGAGTCCACTAGCGCGGAGTCCACAGCAAATGAGAAACCAAATTTTGAAGAAAAGTTAACCACAACTATAATCAACAATAGGTATAGAGAGCCCACAGCGGTGGGCAATGAAGAGGAACAGGAGACGGCACAGGAATTTGTTGCGAACACCAAACCTGTAGAAAAGGCAGACGCTGCTGAGGATACGCCAGATACTGAGGAACAGCAGGAGGAAGAGTATCTGCGCGATGAGGAAGAGAGCGATGTGCAATCCACCATCAAAGCCGACTACGAAGAACACTATGCGTCACGCGCCGACACCACAACTACAACGACCACTACTACCACACCCAGCACAACAGCCTCTACACGAAGCGCCACAACGAAGCTCATCTCAACTACGTCTAACAGCCTGTCAAGATCTCCAACGCGTGTGAGCACCAGCAACGCGATCTCGAAACCGGCATCACGCGCGCAGCCTAACTTCAAAACCAACTCTATAGAGTCGGAGGAGACGCGTGCGCACTCAACGCCCACCGACGCCGAGAGCGATGGTCTGGAGAACGCTCAAACCACGGTTAGTAAACAGCGCGAGAAGACATACAAAGCAGACATAGAAAACATAACGCCACGCATCGATCACGTAAAGCCAGCTATGGTCGGCGAAACGTTTGCTTATCAAGACTCTGTGCCCGACTTCGATGGCGTGGACGATCGCACCGATCTGCTGGAACTAATTGAGGATAGGCGCTCCGGCAACCGGCTCTTTAAAGTACTGGAACAGCGCAACATGACGCTCGAGGAGCTGATTGAGCACCGCAAGCGCGGCTCGAGCCAATTGCACTTGGCGACGGTTGTGCAAAATCGTTCGCGATTTTTTCCCGGACAGAAGGTCGTTCTTCACGACAATATGGATATTGTTACAGCGTTTGAGAATTTTCCACACTTCAACCTGATGGACTTGAAAAGCGTCAAACCGGATGATATAAAGACGGACTCGCAGGGTGCCATCTACTTTACCTCCATCATTGACATCGAGCCGACGGACGAGATCTACAAAGACGAAACTGCTGCCGGCAAAGGTGTGTACGCACTTAATCGCTTAGAACGCGGACGACGACAGTATCGCGGCGCGACGCGCTATCAATACAGCGCCCGCGATAGGCGGCGCAAATGGCACTAGAGCAGCGCGCTGCGCTTATGCGGAACAAGATTTGTGGTGAGCTGCTGAGTTCGTAGTGGAAGCAAGCATAAAGTTTTCTTTTATACAATGTCTCGGCACGACAGCATGCACGCTTAGGCGTATACAACTAGCGGCTGCCACAGCCTCAGCAGCTTGCCACAAATCATGTAAGTGCGCACTTTGCATTTCTCAATTTGTTTAGCATTTTGACGACCGAGCGCAGATTTCATTTCTGTATATATTTCTTTCATCTCACAGGTTCGCCCAGCTATCAACAATCCCAACGCACCGAAAAATCAGTTGGTTTCTTCCCTTCTTGGAAAACCTTGGCGCTAGCCTCACTCGCAAGCAGCACACGCAGCGACGCGTCAACCAAGCGCAACCCCTTCTTTCTGTCACCACCACAAATGCTGCTCGAGAACAGCTCCGCCGAGCTGGATGAGAGCGATTTTTTAATGGACAACGAAACAAATACCAACGTAAACGCTGAGCCGCCACAACAGCAGGAGCTTACCGCCACGCAGCTACAAAGCGCTAGCATTATCGACACCGCGGAGGTCATCGATAATGAAGTGGCGCGCGCGCACGATTTGCTCGATCTCGAGCTGTCGGGCCACGGTTTCAAACGGAGCCCCGCCGCAGCGGCGGTCTCCACTGCGACAAGCCAGAATAGCATATACAGCAATATGCCGGCGGGCATACGCTCCGCCATTGTAGCCAGCGCGGCGATTGTGCTCACCTCGCTCGCCACCTTTATGGTCATATTTGTGGTGTGTCGCTGGAAACAGCGGCGTCAACGCAAAACCAGCTACACTAAGACATACAATGCTATGAAGAGCAAATTACCGACCATAACGAACTCGTCGCATCGCTCCTCCTTGCGCAACATGGAAGAGCTGGTGGGCGGTGTGTCCACGGTGTCGGTGTCACCGGTACACCAGCTGCAGCGACAAAGTTCATTACTGTTCCCACGACACTCAGGCAGCGGCAGCATAGATGTGGAAGAGCTTAGCGGCGGCGGCAGACGTAGCAAAGTTATGCGCGGCGCGACGCGTGGTAGTTTAGGCAACAGCGGTGGTATGGGCAGCGCTACCGGGTCCACAACATCGCTGGCGCTGTCGTTGCAGAGCGTGCACAACAGTTCGACAAACAAACTCAACACAATGGACCCGAACTCGCCGGAGGTGCAGGAGTATCTGTTCGATGCGCTGCGGAAGTCTTACTAAATCAACGCAGGGTTCTATTTGATTTTTGTGTGAAGGAATTTTAAAATTTTGATAATTTTGAATATTTGTAAGCTACAAATTATTTAAAAACTTTTGAAAATAGAAGAACAGAAATGAAAAACGAAACATGTTGCCAAACATAGAAATACAAGAAAATAGACTTAAAGCAGTTATGTAAAAAATATGCAGAGAACGGCGAGAATTTGTAAATTATAACACTTTTATAACAGAGAAAATTATTAACCCTAAGAAGCAACCAACTTTTATGCGTGGCCCGTTGAACATACAAATTTCTTTGGGAGCATATTAAAGGGTTTAAAAATAAGAACATACAATTAATTAAGCAGAACAAGATTAAGTAAAAAATATTTGAAAATTTATAATTAAGATTAGCGCAATTTTTACCCCAGTTAGCGCGTAAGAGTTCGAAATTGGTTTAGCATAGTTACAAAAGCGGGTTTTCAGACAACACAACGGTGACGTAAATAAATTTAAAAAGGCGTGAAGAAATAGCGAAAAAAATTAATAAAAAAATTGATGAAAAGTAAAAATTTGTAATAAAAAAAAAATAATTAAAAATAAAAAATTAAAAAAAAAAATTAATAAAAACTTATAAATATAGTATTATTAAATCGTATTTAGCGAGACCAAACCATAAGTATAAAACAAATAATGTTTTTAATGACAATAATCTATAAAAGTTTTAAATAAACCAATTGTCGACAAAAATGCCAAGGAAATATTTGATGCACAACCAAAAATTAGAGTTTACAGACTTGAAATCGTTTTGAAAACTAAAACACAAAAAAAATAACATTTTATACACAAAATTAAAGATTAAGCAATAGAAACTACTAATTGAGTAGTTTTTGTGCTTACAAACAGTTAACTTAATCTTTATTTATAAAAACTGTGCGATTGTAAACAGCATAATATCTTATATTTGTAGTTTTAAATAAAGTTTTAAAAACTAGAGCGACATAACGCCACAATAAGTTTAGTTAAAAACTTTCAAATCTATACATAAGCGGTTTTACAAAATGTGTATTATATATTTAACTAGATTATACCACTTCCTCTACCCAAATGATATTAAACTGATATAAATAATAAATAAAAAGTATACTTTTAATAAAAAAAAATAATAATAATTAAACGTCTTTTTTGGTAAGCAACGGTAAGGCAAAAGCAGTTAAGTGAACCAGTATGCAAAATGCAACCAAAACAAAAAAGAACATAACCTCAATAAATGTATGTTTAATACCTTGTATTTTCAAATTCGTTACACATAATTTTCAAACACATCATTACATCATTAATGCTGTTCCTACTATTAAATTGATTTTGTATTCAAATTGTAAAATAACCCTACTTTCTTTCAGTTGGCTACTATACTACGCACTAGCCCTATTACTTTTTTAGCCCCTTTTTAATTTGTGAAACAAGTTTAAACTTAATACAAACGTATTATGTCTAAAAAAGTATTAGAATTCGTTTAAATAGGTCTACTATTAAACAATTAGTGGCTCACTCACCGATACAAATCATAGTTGAACTGTTCCTTAAACGTCTGTCCCATTGAGTTGAATTTGTCTGCACGCGACGCCTTCACGGTGCAGTTGTATAGGAACGCATATTGACGCGCAATTGCTTTGCACTGACGCAACGCCGCAGTTAAAGCATTTGAGCCACGCAGCATTTCCATTTCTTTGGTTGTAAAATATAGTACAGTATTATACCTCTCCGGTAGTAAATCGATATAGGGTTTCCAAAAGCTATCCGGTTTCAAAGCCTCCAGCATTAACACATACGACAATTTTAGATTCGACATCGAACCGAATTGTGTTGGACTATAATCTAAATCCATATTCTCCTCGGAGAGTATAAGCTTGCGCGGTATACTAAATAGCACTTCCTCTTCGGCTATATCTCGTGTAGCCTCCAAGCCCAACTCATAGCCTTGAAACTGTGCTATGCGCACGCCATCAAAACGCAAACCGTTTTCAGTGGCCCAACGATAGAAATTTTCAATGTTAGCCAAACGCGCTTCTGTAGTTGGATTGGAGTTGGTGCGCCGCAGTGGTGCTTCAAGTATTTGCACACGGTGCAACAGTGTTTGGATTTCTAAATATTGATCCCATTCTTCTTTAGGGTTTGCGGGCTGTTTAAAGCCTATTTCGAGCAATGCATTGATAAGTGAACTCAATTCGTTGCGCTTTTGTAGCGTTAGCGTGGGTCGTTTAATTGGCGCCTGTTGTTGTTGCTGTTGTTTTGTAGATGACTGTGCATCGTGTGCGTGGGTGGTGACATTGCCTGCAGACTGATTCTTATTGCTGGCCGATTTATTATTTTTATTTTTGCTATTCTTTCCCATTTTCACACTTTATATTAAGTTACACTTTATGTTTTAATTCACTACTTTCACTGATTCACAAATTGTTTAGCAGGCTTTTTTGTAATTACACACAATTTATTGATGAAAACAAACAACTGCACCAGCAAAATGCAGTAAAACACCCGAAAAGGTAATGCACGTGCCGTCAACTTTTTGCAGAAATCGAGATGACAGAGAGTCAAAAAAAAAAACAAAAAACCATAAAATTCCAATCAGAAATTCCTCAGCGCTCAGATATTATTCGGAAATTCCTCCAATAAGCCTACCATTCACAATTATTTTTACCACTTTGCCTTATCGTGAACGTGAAGTGTTGTTGGTAATTCCGCGGCAGCTGTAATTGTTTACATTGCTGTTGACAGAAAGTTCATTTACATATTTCATTTGAGTTTTTAGAATAAAATGTATTAAAATGCGTTTGCGCGGTCGTATTGCGTATAAATGTTTAACTCTTATCGTAGTTGCAGTGATTATATTGCTAGTTTGCATAGATTACTTTGCTCCTAATGCGAAGAGAGACGAATTCTTGACGCACCTGCCTCCATTGGAAAAGGACGTGTCACAGGAGCAGGCAACACCACAAAACATTGAAACTGATTTAAAACTAAATCGACTGGTGAATTTAACTGACTTTAAGTACGAAATACCAAATAATGTGTGTCGCAAGAATGATAAAGGGCTATTGGGTAAGTAACACTCTGTTACATGACCGCAGAAAACGCAATAATTCCTTTAATTTGCAAATTATTACTCATAGCCATCATTATTGTGACATCTTATGCTGGACATGACGAGTTGCGCGCTGCACATCGTTTAGCAGCACCACAAAGTAAACTTGCAGAAATGGGAATGCAACGCATCTTCCTGCTAGCTGCACTGCCAACTAAGGAGAAATATATAACACAAAAGCAAGTGCTAGATGAGCAACAACGTTTTGGAGACATATTGCAAGGCAACTTTCAGGAAGCCTATCGCAATCTGAGCTATAAACATGTGATGGGCTTGCGATGGGCTGCCACCGACTGTCCCAATGCCAAATTTATCATAAAAATAGATGATGATATTATATACGACGTATTCCACTTTCGTCGCTACTTGGAGTCACTTGAAGTGCAACAGCCAACTTTAATTGCCTCACAAGCATATTTGGCCGGTTATGTGCTCAATGCTAGACCACCTGTACGTAATGTTGCCAACAAATGGTTCGTTTCTGAACATGAATGGCCAAGAACAACTTATCCCGCCTATCTCTCAGGTTGGCTTTATATTACTAATGCAGCAACAGCTTTGCGTTTGGTGGAGCAAGCACAGCAAACACCGTTCTTCTGGATTGATGACACTTGGGTTACGGGTATTTTGCGTGAGAAGTTAAATATATCAATGCAACATTTAAATGCATGGTACTCGGCTAATGCGGAGTTTATGGATTGTTGCGTACGCGATCTGAAAAGCCAAAGCAGCTACGAGTGCGAATACTTTGTTGGACCCAATGGTGGTGATAATAAAATGCTGGTTGAATTTTTACACAACGTTGAAAAGTGCTACTTTGATGAATGTAGCAAGAGACCACCAGAAAAGTCGTTGAAGAAGACTTGTGTTGGCAGTGCAAAACATCTTTTACCCGATCATGGCAGCGGACAAGTGAAACAAGTGGCTTTGTGATGATGAAACGGGCTTACTGCTAATGTGATACGAATCTCAAGAGTAACGTCCATATTTTATATATACTCAATAAGATAGACTGTAATGTTTTTATTGCAAATGTATATACATATATATTTAAATATATGTATATATATTTAATTATAACTATATAATAGTGTCCTCTTAAACAAGTTTATATTTTATATAACTGATATTTTTCTATTTCTTAAATAAACAATAGTTACCTCAACTTAATAGTACTTTTTAATTTAAGCCCTCTGCCACCCAAATATTTACTGTTCTGTTTTGTCTTCTTCTCCGTAATCCCCAATCAGCTGATGTTTTGACAGTTGTTAGGTTATGTCACTGCCGATTGCGTTTATAGACGAGCTAAATTTAATTCATACTATTTTCTAATAAAACCATAAAAATTAAAGAACAATGAGTTTTCCCACCAAGGAGGAACGTACGCGTTGTTGGGCGTCACGCGATGAATACTGGGAATGCTTGAATGAGAACGCTCCAAAACACAGTTCCACAAGTGGTGAAAAGGTGCCGGATGTTTGTCAAAAGTTGCGCAAAGCTTTCGAAGGATCCTGTCCTCGCCAATGGGTGAAACATTTTGATCGCAAACGTACATACGAACAATTTAAGGAACGCATGGAAAAAGGATATGACCCACTAGAGGAGAAAACCAAAGCAACAGCACAAAAACAGTCATAGTTCTTAGTTAAATTTAATTTACGCTTGCTAATGTTAAACTAAATAAAAGTTCTCACTTAAATTGTGTATATATAAATTACTAAATGTTGACTTGTTGACAATTTTCAATGTTAGCTTTAGTTGCTTCAGGTGCTGACGGTGTATTCGGTTTATGTGCGAATGCGGTATCTTTGGGCATATCCACGGCGATGGAAACAATATGCTTGCCTGGTATCATAACATTACCAAGTATGCGCGCATCTTTTCCTTCCTCTAGATATTCGGCGCACATTGACAACACAACATTGGCATCCTTATCGGTGCAATTGAAGTAACCAACAAGCACTCGTCCATCAGTTATAACAACGCGGAATGTGTGACCCAACCAATTTTGTAGATTGCAACGTCCTGGTGTTAGCTCCTTTTCAATTGTTGCCGGCGCATTTGTGGTAACATTATTAAAAGTGTTAGAGCTATTATTGTTGGATGTATTGAGCTGTGGTGGTGGTGATTGCTACGAAGAGAATATGAATATTATTATAGAATTTATTGGAAAACTTATAATTAGCACTAACCTCAATTTTTGGCACATTATCGTATGAACTATGATCACTCATTATAAATAAATTTGTGTCTAACTTAAAAATTTAAGCGAGTGATATAAATTATTCAAAACTTTCACACTTTAGTGAAGAACAGCTGATCGACAAACAATTCAGTGTCAAAATAGAATATGAGAAGATAGGAGAGGTAAAACTGGGTTGCATGTAATTGCTTTTTAAACATTTTATAAATATAAAAAATAAAAATAAAAACCAAAGTATTTCAAAATTTTTGGATTAAAAGAAAATTTTTAAATACCAAAATGTTTTCCTTATTTTAAATTATTTTATTATGCTTTTTTGTATTTAAAAACAACCAGCGTGAAAGCAGCGCAGCGACCGGCTTTTCTCTGCTGACGTTGCTAGATAAGAACGAAGCGCTGTCATTTCGTTATCTTTGACTTTTTTCGCCGTTCTTTATTTTTAATAATTAATTTTCGTGCTATTATTGTTTTTTTATTTTTCCTATTTGCTTAAATTGTTCAAGTTGCTCTACTATCTGGGTAAGCATTAAAGCCGCAATCGTCAAAGCGTGAAGATGGCTGATGAAATTGTTTTCGCTGTTTTAACGAGTGAGTTTGCTGGTATGAATTCGAGATTAACTTTGTTAAATAAATTATTTTCTTCGCAGTTAGCGACACCTGTAGCCAAGACGCAGGGCAGGATCGCAGTGGCCCACGTTTGGTTAAGCTCATCTGCAATGCCTTTCAAAATGCGCGCATCATCACAGCAATATTACCTGACGAACGTGAACAAATCAGCGATAAACTTAGTGAACTCATTGCGCAGAAGTCACCGAGTGTAAGTGCAATTATTACCACGGGGGGCACCGGCTTTGCGCCACGTGATGTCACACCAGAAGCAACAAAAATTTTGCTTGACAAAGAGTGTCCACAACTAACGCAATATATTGCGCAAGCGTCACTGCAAAAAACGCATTTTGCCGCATTAACGCGTGGTGTTTGTGGTATTGCGGGCAGCACGTTGATACTTAACTTTCCGGGCAGTGAAAAAGCAGTAGCGGAATGTTTCGAAGTGGTGCGTGAACTATTGCCACATGCGTTGCAATTAATTGGCAACGAGTTACCGCTTGTGCGACGAGTACATGCCGAATTGCAGGGGAGTAATGGTATTGCGACGCCAAGCGGGCACATCTGTCCACATAAAACTGGTAAAGGTGATGATAGCGATAGAAATTCGCCCTTTGCAATGATACCGGTAGTGCAAGCGCTAGAGATAATATTTCAAACAGTGCAACAACAACGCGCAGTCGCGCAGTTACTCAATGAATTTTTGTCACCAGTGGATATACCACCATTTCGTGCATCCATCAAAGATGGCTATGCTATGAAATCTACAGGCTTCTCCGGCACGAAAAAAGTGCTAGGCTACATAGCAGCCGGAGATGAGGTACGCTTTTATATATACAATTTTTAGGTGTGTTGTGCTTTTAAAACACGGTCTTACTGCAGATAATAGTGCACGACTTAGAGGAGGATGAATGCTACAAAATCAACACGGGTGCGCCAGTACCGCATTACGCCGATTGTGTTGTGCAAGTGGAGGACACTAAATTGCTGAAGCGGAAGAAGACTGGCGAAGAGGATTTAGTGGAAATTTTGATAGAACCAAAAGCAAATCTCGATATACGGTAAATTAGCAACTGCAGCTTACTTTCAGCTTATATAAACGCTTTACTTACAGCCCCGTAGGCTCAGATCTACGCAAAGGCAGCAAACTGTTCCCCTCAGTTGATCACTCAGCTGTAGTTATCAAATCAGTACTCTCATCGGTAGGCAGGAACTTGGGCGGTGTGCGCAAACCGAAAATTGGCATAATCTCCACTGGCAGTGAACTCTTAGCGCCCGAACAAGCCGAAGAGATGGGCAAAATTTACGACTCAAATACGACTATGCTGGCGGAGCTGTTACAGTATTTCGGTTTCGAATGGGCTCACAAACTGGTACTTAGCGATGAGTAAGCACAATGCACGTCAACAATTTTGTGGTGAAACTGGTGTAAAAAGTTTACTGCTTTCAGCTTGGAAGCTGTTAAAGGCAAAATCGCAGAGTTATACAAACACGTGGACTTCATCATCTGCAGCGGTGGCGTTTCCATGGGCGATAAGGACTACATCAAGCCGGCGCTGAAAAGTTTAGGCTTCACCATCAATTTCGGACGTGTCAACATGAAACCGGGGTTACTACTGACCTAACCTCACTAAATATGTTTTTTTAAGTTTCTTGTTGTTTTAGAAAGCCAATGACCTTCGCTTCCAAAAATGAGAGTTACTTCTTCGGCCTGCCAGGCAATCCGGTTTCCGCATTCGTCACGTTTCATTTGTTTGTATTGCCGGCCATACGCTCGTTTGCCGGCTGGCAGCGTGATAAGTGCGAATTGGCCTCGCTACCTATAACTGTAAGCGATAGCTAGTATTACGTATTTGTTAGCGTAAAACTAAAAGCAAATCAATATCTCAAGTACGCGTTATCAGCCTGCCGAATAATTTACTAATTGCGCCTTTTATTGCAATTTTTGTATTTGTCTAGCTTTTGTTATGGCTTATCAAATTTATATATATATATATATCTTTTTTTTTGTTGTTTCTCTACACTTTTCTTTTTTTAGTTGCAGAATGATAGCATAGCGCTCGATCCGCGCCCGGAATATGTGCGCGCCGCCGTGACTAACAAGAATGGTCGCTTATACGCCACGGTCAACGGTAGTCAGGTAAATATTAGGCGCCTTTGCATTATGCTGAGTGTCGTTGATGACTTTTCTTTGCAGATGAGCAGCCGTTTGCAAAGCATTGTGGGCGCTGATGTGCTCGTGCATTTGCCCGGACGCACAGCGAGTAAGCCAAACGCCGTGGCGGGCGATGTGTATCGCGCTTCGGTGTTGCGCTACGATTTCATCTCGAAATATGAATAAACTTTTTTACACTACGAGTTCCTACAGGACATGGTCTGCATTGGCCTTATCGAATTTGAAATTTTTATTCCACAAAAAGTTGTGTTTTAAGCAGTGTATTATTGTCTTGCGAAAGCAGTTATATAAAAGTTAGTAATTTTGGCAGCCGATTTTATTTTTTAGTAACAAATAATAATAAAATAAAATATGCAGCAAAATATATAATTATTAGTTGCATTATTTACAAAGCAAAGTTGCACTTTACATACGTATGTATAACTATATATATGTATATGTATATATTAATAAAAATATAAAACGACAGTTTACATGGGAAGTGCTTTGGTAGACCTAGCGAACATCGTTTTGCAAATTTCGCACATACAACCAACATAACCTCAAATTATTCTTACTAATTTGGGAATAACCAGCTGTTAATTGGTTTTTCATTAGACTCTGAAAAAAAGTGTAAAATTTTGTGCAATATTTTTTGTTGAAAAAAATTGTACCGCAGTTTCCATGTAAACTTTGCATTTTCTTAAATCGAAAAATTATATAAAATTGTATATTTGTTCAAAACAAATTTTTGGAGTGTCCCCAAATATTGTTATCCAAGTCGCGCTAGAATATCTTTCCTCCATGCTTCCGGCATTGTGCTTTTAGCTCACGTAACAACCGTTGTTTATTTTGTGCCTCATTGTTCAAACCCGCTGCACGCCGCGGCTGACACCTGCACCCAATTTCGTCATACGCAAGGATGAACGACATGGCAACATGAAATTCAGTTTACTATTTTGCACCAATTGGTAGCGTTCCAGCGGCACCACATCCCACAAGGCGCGCTCAATCACCTGCAAGGCATTTGCGCTCAGTACATCCGCCGTATACTGTGTCGGTGCGCCCTCACTCTCCGTGTTGGCTATTAATAAATAAAAAAAAACCGTTACTTGCATAAAAAAAACGCCAAGCGCCATCAGTACTCACTGTGCGGCACCGGCGCCTTGTACAGCGCCTCTGCCGTTAAACCGGTCGTGTCCAGCGCCACCACTCTCACACCATACGGTTGCAGCTCTTTGCGCAGCTCGTCCACACACTTCTCCACAGCGGCGCGCGATGCATTGAATGCCACCAAACCATCACCGCTACCCTGGCCGGCACCGGCGCCCAAATAGATGAGCCGCCCCCTAGTCGGGCGCAAGAAGCCTACAAACGCTTTGGCCACGCGCAACGAGCCCAATATATTCGTTTTCAGCATATGCTCCCATTGCTGCGCCTCCTGCACTTCGACGCGTCCGCGAAAAAGGCTGCCGCTCGTATTGATCACCGCCGCTATGCCACGCTCACCCGCGTTCATGTGCGCGCCCATTGCGCTGGTGGTTTCGCGCAGCACATCTTCGCGCGTCACATCCAGCTGCATGGGTATGATGGCGCCGCGCACTGGCTCCTCGTTATACTCGCGCATCTTCAGCCAACCATTGAGCAGCTTGGCGGGCAGTGAGTCTTGCGCATCGCGCATGCCGGCGAACACGCGACAGCCCTTATTAGCCAGATGCGTGCAAAGCTGCAGGCCGAGCGCGGTGTCAGCGCTGGTCACGAGCACTGTGCCCGGTTGGGACTCAGCCACCTCAGCAGTGTCGTCGCGCACCTTGCATATCAGGTAGATAAGCAGCGCGCCGGCGATGGAGAAGAGTGCCAACAGTTGGAAGGTCAAAACCAATGCGGTCATCGGTTCCATTATGTCATTGCTGCGCGGAGAGGGAAGATACATTAAAAAACATGAAATAATAAGCAAAATAGAACTTAATTGTATAAAATTATTCTCAACATATAAAATAATTAAAAATATAGTAAAAAAATAATTAATTATTGCAAGCCTGTGTATAAGAGTTTATAAAAACTATAGACAATTCACTCGGCTACGATTTAGCAATTAATTGTTACACTAAGCACGTCTTAAATATTGAGCATTGATAAAACCTGCGCTTTGGATTTTATTAGCGCCCGCCACAAAAGGGTTTAGAAGGTCACAGGTCTATGTTGAGCAACAGCCTTGTCACAAAATAGAATACATTTTTTTTCAGATACACATAATTATATTATATTATTTTATTATTTATTATATTTTACTTTATTTTTATTTTCAATTATTATTTTTTATTTCTTTTTTATTTATTTACTTTTTGTTCTGTTTCATTTTATTCCCATCCATCTTGTATTCTATTTTATGATTTCATTCCATTTTTTTATTAAATGTGTAAGCGGAAGTCTTAAAAAACAATTCAGGCCATTTCTCCTTTTCCACTGTGTTCCTGTCCTTATACAACGTCGCCATGTATTTAAACAGGTTTGCAGTACAACCATACATAAATACGAAGCTTCCGCCTCTTCATTTCCTACATTCGCCATAAGTACGGGTATTTTTAGACGTAACTACGTATTATTGTACACTTACACTCATATCTTCCTTGCTAAGGTAAACATTGCCGTTTAAATAATAAAAATTAATGTAACCAACAATTATGGAAAAACTCATTAAAATTCCAACGGTCAAGCGGCATGCGACAGAACAGACTAACGCTGGCCACCAGCTCGGCAAATAGACCCATTAATGCACTTAAGAGACGTGTTTTGCATACCAAATGCCAAATGAGTGGTTGGGCGTAGGGCGAACTGCCGCAGATAAATGCAAAGTAAAAATGTGTGGAATTACGCGTTTAGATGAACTGACTGTATAGAAATAATCAAAGCAAAACATAGAGATGCAAGCGAAAGCGTTTTAACGCCTCTGCATGCCAACAGAAAACATACTACTCTTAGAAAACCAAGAAATTGCAACAATTACCGTTAGATCTCTGCAGCTGGCTATTACTACATTGTAAACGCTTGCGGTTTCGCAAGTGAAAAAGTGGCTTCGCAAGTGAAACAGAGGCGCTACAGTTGCAACACTCCACCGAAAGCGCATGGTGAAAGGCGCTGCACAAACACACACTCACATGACGCACGTCAGCGGCGCGGTAGAAAGCTAAAATGAAAAAGCTGCGCAGGCAATTAATTCAGCAACTTTGTTTTTGCAACAAATCAAAAAGCGCATAAAAACATAGGCGAGAAATTAAAAAGAATGTATTGCACAAGCGTTGGACCCTTGACGACTGGCCGCCGCCTCCGCTGGTAAACACTGACCGCATGCAGAAAAAAAGCAAAACCGTGTCACACATCGACGGCCACAAGTGGTGCATTGCACTGGTTGATGCAGCTACGACCTCAAGCAACTGTAGCATGCAATGAATGGACGAGTTGGGACCTTCAAGTGGGCCTCTTGCCACAATGTGCTTTGAAGTGTTTCGATTTAGTATATTTGGATTTTAATTGAACTGTTTGCATAATAGTGGTGGGCTAAATTTAAATTATTTGTTTTTGTATTTGCGTTGCGAGATTTTAATTAAATTTAATGCAATAATTTAAGGTTACAAGCGCGTATCATGTGAAGTCATGGTTAAATTCGAACATCAGGCCGGTCGTATCATTAAATTTAATTATTTTTGTTTTTATTGCAGTAAATAATTAGCATAAGTTGCACAAGAGCTGTTAAAATTAATAAAGGGATATATTTTATATTGGCTTATTTAAATGCAGCAATTTATTTGACAAATAAACAAGCTGTGTTGTCCAATGTTTGTTTACTTTATGTATGGTATCTGTCACCCTTCATTGATGTCAGGTATACTTCAAGCAAGAATTGTTATTTAAAAGCTTTATAAAATATTTATCGCAGATTTCTATACAAAAGAGAAAAATTAATAATTCCAATAAAAACTAAAAATAATTCGTTGCTTGAAAAAACTTTTTTTGCATAGCAAATCAACATTCCAGCAAATTGAGTACAATACAAAAAAAAGTTATACATTCGTATATATGTAGAAGCAAATACATATACATATGTATATAAATTTTAATGTATTTTCAAAATTTTCTACACGCTAAGCAATTTACTGCTTTCATATGATCACAGCATGTGGATTAAATCCGCTATCGCACGTTACGATCGCCGTCTTGCGTGCTTGAGTAGCAACTGAAACACACACAAAGCAGAATAAGTGAAAGGCTTAACGAACGCTTACTAATTCAAAAATAAACAAATAAACCCCTAGAAAACAAATTAGACAAAACAAATTAAGCTATTTTCGAAATTACTTTTATGACAGGTGAATTACTATAAGTGTCATACTTTTATGCTGAACGCATTGAACTTAGCCCCCAACGCTTGCTGGGCCACTTGTATCGCAAATTCGTTTGACGCTGAAAATGACGAAGCAAAAAATCTAAAATAACAGAGCCAAAGATAGAACAAGTTAACAAATAATCAACAGTTGAACGCGTAATAAATCTAATAACCTCAGATGCGGCGCGCGCTCATAGTCAAACAGCAGATTTTTTTAAATATTTTTAATTGAAAGCGTAATTTATGAATGAATAATGGATAATGGTGAGGACGTTTCAATGTCCGATGCGAAACATTTGTATAGAAATAACTTTGTCGCCGTTGTTTGTGCGTATCGCTTGTTGAAACATGCCATCAGCACTATGATTTTCTAAAAGTCGGTCAAGTGGTTGCAATAAAAGCGTTGTTAATAAGTATTTAATGATCACATTCTCAAGCGAAATATTTATATTAAATTAAATTCGAATAAACAAGTATTATATGTAAAAAAAAATTTTAAATAATATTTATAAAAATAAATATACAAAAATATTTGTTAAAAAAATATTCGTAAAAATAAAAAAAAATACTTTAATATAGCAGTATATTAAATAATGGTCTTTACATTGCTTTAAATAGCGTCATATGTTATGTAAATACTGCAAATTAACAAAATATTTCACAATCTATATAATTAAAACAACAACTTCAGTTTAGCTGCGCGCAGTAGCTCATAAAACAAGCCAAAAGCCACTAATTAAAAAACAGGCACAATAAAATAAATGCGAAAAATCACTAAGCGCATAATGGCAAGTAAAAAATTGAAAAAAAATAAAGAAAAGAAATTGATTGTTAATTGAAAAATCAACGAAAAAATAATGAAGCATAGCCACAGACAAGCTCACCACAACTTTTAATTAGCGAAAGAAACGAAATAAATAATGAAATTTACTAAAGGAAGTGCAGCAAAAGAAAAAAATCAAATGCACAATCAAAAATAATAGTAGGCACAAAAAGACTAAGCAAAAAAAATTTTAAAATTAAAAGGAAAATAGAAAAAAAATAAAAACAAATTTAAAAATTAAAAAAAAAATAAAGAAAAAGTATAAAACCAAACACAAAAATTCATTAAAACTGAAAACAAGCAATTAACTTTTATAGCAACAACGCTGCAATTCGCGCGCAGCAATCAAGCCGTATATAAAATTGTCACCTAAAAGTCACCTAAGCGAAATATATTGCAACATAATTTCTTAATTGACATATTTTTTGTTGGCATACGAATTTGGTATTAATTAAATCAACAGCAACGCAACAATATTAACTCATTTAATTGAGCTGCCACTAAAGTTATATGAGTTGCATAGAACATTTTAAAAAAAAATTGCAGTTTAACAAAGAAAAAAACTTAAATAAAAATTAACTTGAATGAAAAGCATTATTGCGCAAAATTTTGCTTTAGAGGTAAATCGACATATTTGAAATACTCGCGCAGTGTATTTCAAGGCTTTTTCGGTGCTAACAGGTGCTTATAGCAATACCAAAATAGCAAAGAGAATGGCAATAATTAAATCGAGGCTGTAAAGCTTTTGCCAATTGCGCAATTTGTTCAAATTTTTGAAGATTTAACTCAAAAAATTACCAACTAAATAAATTTTCTATAAAAACTAAAATAGTTGGAAAGCCTAACCCAGCAACAGCTTTTGTATTCAAAAAGTGACGCGGTTCAACGGACACATGGCGACTAATTGCATGTCCGGCTTCAATTGGTTGCAGCTATTTATTATAATTTTCAAAAACGAATCCAGAGCTTAAATATAAATAAATCACGTGCCCGTGAGCGACAATTTAATGAGCGCAATGCACGAAAATATAAATTATTAATAATAATGAAAGTGATGATAGATGGCAATGGCATCGAAAGTCGATAACTAATAAGGTGATTAGGATGCGATCACAAGACTGCTTGCTTAAAGTTAATTAATTGTTTTTAAAATTATAATTTAATTATTGTAACTGGTATTTTTGTTGTTGCTGATGCTTGCGTATTATGTAAACATATGCCGCTAATTTCTTTTTTATTTTTTACCGCACTTGTAAGCTATAAAAGCACATACTACTGTCTTGTTTACTTATGTATATCAACTGTCAGTGACACTCTTTTTCACCTTGTAATCTTTACGGCAACCGCATTTGGGTCACTTGGACGCTCTAAATATCACACGGTTTTATTATGCTATTTAGGTACCACTACATAACCCAGTGCCGGTCTAAGCGCTTATAAAGTCAAGCATGTGATTACTAACATACACACAAGCACATACATATTTAGCACTCTCAAGCAGTTCTTGTGATCGTCACTGGTACGTGCGTAAATTTCAATCGACTGCAATTTTATATTGCATTGCCAATTACACAGCTCAGTGCGTACTAACCACATTCTTTGTGCGACTGCAAGAAAAGCACAAACAAAAATTGTGTAGAAAGTACGCGCTTCGTGCGCATAGAAATTACATGGCAACAATGTCTTGGAGGTCAGCCAGCCGCACACAGACACACCTACAAACAACTCAACGGCAACATTGCAACATTGCAACTTCACACTGACGGTCTTAGTGGCACTTGCAGTTGAGTGACTGCAAAAAGTTGCGCTGCTGCTTGAACGCATCCTAGAAATAATGCGGATGTGCATTGGTCTTTGCGCATAGACACGCTGATTTCAAAGTGTAAAGCTGCTTCTGACGCGCTCTGTATGTGTGAATGGAATGGTAAAGCAACGTACGCGCTTTCCGTTGCTATGACTTTTATGCGCAGAATTATGCTATTGGGTCGTTGGGATTAAGTAAAACTGCATGCGTGTGGTGTAGCGAACGCGTAGATTTGCAGTGAATATGACACGAGTGAAAAAACATATTAAAGAATAATGTTGCGTTGGTTGCTTGAATAGAAAATATTCATATTAATATAAATACAAAATTTTTTATGGAAAAATATTTAGCACAAACAATTGCGCAACACATGCACCCTTCACTCTTTACTCACTAAATGCCGCTGCGCATTGCGTATACGTAACCCAGAAACAACCGCGCGCCGTAAAAACAAACACTCCGAAACGGTGGGTTGCTATTTAAAGCTGTTCACCACACCAAAATTATTATACAGCAAGTTACAACCATAACGGTCAATTTGGCCGCAGTCGAGCGCGCATTTGCGCATTTCCGCTCACAATGCAACAACTGCAGCAGCGCGAAGCGAGTGCACCTGCCATAAAAGCAAGTGAAATGTAAACATTTAACACAGCCAAAGCGTGGCGCTGGCGCAGGCGCACAAGTGCAACAACCAAAACTTGTTGTGGTAAAAAATTGCTTGATGTCTATGGCAGCTTGTTAACGGCTGTGTACCGCCAAAGACTATCAAGATCTTGCAGTTTGGGGATTTTGCACAACAATGTAACGCGTTGGGAATTGCCAAAAGTAGTGGAAATTCGTAAAAGCTGCAAATGTCACAAAAATCATTAAAAATGCGTCAAATTAGAGGATATTTACGTAATAGTAAGTAAAAAACACTACAGCTATACAACTGGTATTGCTCTTGAGTGGTTTTCAAATGGCATCAACATTTTCACCCCGCTGAGCATCTGTTAATGACTTGCTTTCACGCAAAAATGTTGTTTTTCGAACTACATCACGCGGCAAAAATCAACAGCTATGCGTGTAATGCACAATTAACGCACACATTTACTCTTAAACATGTCAATAAAATATAAATATTTAACGTGCACTCCAATGGCGATTTACAGCGCTTGCATGCTGGTGAAATTGGTTTTTCCTTTGACATGCAACCCTTGCGCGTGATAAGCGCTCAGTTAATGCCAGGTAAAAAATTAAAATATGCCATAAAAAATGTAAACAAATTAGAGCGCAACCATATTTCGCAAAGTAGCCGCCGAAGCATGCGCCGTTGCAACCACAAACCGCCTTTGAAATTTCACTTTTACGCTTTTACAAATTAGACCGCAACGCTTGATTTGCCTTTGCCTCAACATGCACACATATCTATTTGTATGTATTACATGAGCGTCCCTTGCCCACTGCGCTCTGCATAAGACATATGTACACTTATAGAGCGAGCTTGTATTGCTTAACGCTGAGCGTCGGTCATGCGGGTAAACAACCACAAACGCCAACATTTTCGTTGGTCAGGTCCACTAGCGGTTTATTATGCGCTAGATAACCAAGTTTAACGATTATGCATATACGACGCTGCAAATTGCGCTGGGCGGTGGCATTCGGTGTTAATTTAAAATATTATTATTTTGCGCTATTTGCAGTTTTCGTCAAAATGTTTTACTTACTGTTGGTGTTTTGTTAATGTTATTTGCATGCATTTGCTAATTTGGCCCCAAACGCGCTGCCGTTTTGCGATTTGCCAATCACCATTCACTAATTAGCAATCCGGGTTTGAATTTGTGTGTGCTTTATGTTTTTTCCAACTTTTTTCCTTTGTGACTCTCCTTTGCCAGCAGGTCTATTACAGCGCATGCAATTAAATTGCAATTGTTTCTCGCGTGAGAATATTCAATAAACGCTGCAATTTGCTTAAGAATATTGCAAAAGCATATTAAAAGCAATTAAACTGCGAAAAATCCGCACACTAAGCGAAAATACGTACATCGAAAAAATAAGCGGCAATTACTATGAACATTGTGCGGAAGCGGGAAATTGCGCCGGATCTGTTCACAATGTAATTTGACAAACAGCTGTTTCCCACTTGTCAATTCCGTTTCGTTTTACGCTCGTTCTTGCTACTTACTCGCTCTCATATGTGTGTGTAAGAATGCTGAGTGTGTGGCAACACCCAAAACAATTAAATGCATTTATATTATTAAATTGCATTTTAATGGTGTTTGCAAGTTTGCAGAGATTTGTGTGGGAATATTACAGAATATAAACAAATTTTGCTAGTTTGTTAAAAGTTTTTGTTATTGAATTTACATAAAAAATACTGCTTCCGCTATAATCACAATAGCACTGCAACTAATGTTTTATGTCCAAATATTTTCATATTACCAATGTTTTTCTTACAAATGCAATTCAAAATGTTATTTGAAAACTTTAAAATAATGCATTGAATGCAGTTATTAGTGGGAAATTTTGCTATTTAAAATTTAATTACAATTTTCTTTTAATTTTATAAACTTTATTAAAAAATGTAAAAGCAACCCTGTAAAATCTCCGCCAAATCTATGCCTGTCAAACAGCTTCCATGTCCTGTTATACGCGCTTTCAACGAAAATGTAAATGTGAAAACTTCAGATGCAGTTAATTTTGTTAAATAAAATGTATTTACCAAAGTAAATGTGTTAAATTATTAATATATATATGTGTGAAGTGATAAGTGTAACTGTATATGCATGAAATAGCATCAACATAAACAAACGAAAAGAACATCAACGCAAATCTGCAGGTTCGCTTGCATGCATGTTCATGTTACCATTACTGCAGCTACCTTTGAGTGCCTAGATTTTCAATAACCACCCATTACTAACATTAGAAATATTATCCTTCTATCACACTTGATTAGGTAAGTTTTTCGTATCTTTTTAATTATTTTTATGAAATAACCTAAATATTAGTTGGATTTTGCGAAACGTTCACCGCCGTCAGTCACCAAATTTTGCTGCGTACATGCTTCTATTCGTAGAATTAGTTCCATTTACTTATTAAAAACACAAACAAATGTTATTTTTAAACAAATCTAAGCTTTTGAGTTGTGTGGAGTGCCACTTAGCTGTGCTTATAAGCCAACTTGATGCTATTCCCAGCAACAAGTGTTCATAAGGCGCCCATGAAGCCATTTAAGTACGAGAGTAGGTGTGGATGACATAAATAAATACAAATTTCAAAACAAATAAGCCACAAAGAAAGAAATTGTGTTAAGCCAACAATGCGCAGAGCTTATAAACAAATTATGCAAATAAAGATTTTCAAGCAGGATGAGTTCATCAAGGGTGACACACAAAATAATAATAAATTACAATACATATTAGGCAGATTATATATTATATAAGGCAATAAATAAGCCATATATAAAAGTGCTTAAGTGATATTGAATATCTTATTTCAAATATTAATGAATACCACTATAAAAAGCAAAGAACAAAATAGAATAGCAATACTCAAGTTCTGCAACAACAAGTGATTTGATGGGATTTAAGAATTAAGCAGTTGTGAAAAGAATTTTAAACGCAAATATCTATAGAATTTCACTACACTACTAAATAATAGCAACAACGCTTACCTTTATATGGAAAGCAAACATTGTAGTGGAAAGTGCGTGTGGGCAGATGTGCGCATATCATAACCAAAACAATTAATACATTTATGCATACTCATTGACAGCCACTTGTTTGAATAGCGTCTTATCTTTTGTTGTTACTTTAAATAACTGAATAGTTATCTATCGTGTGAAGTTTCTGCGCAAATAAGCTGTAATGCCGACAAAGTGTTTCAATGTTGTTTTCAAAAACAAAACAAAAAACCATCAGCTCTACTGGTGTTTTGTTTGCAAAACTATTATTTATTTTTGATGCGTATTTTTTGATAAATGGTTGTTTGTCACACGCCCAATACAAACCAAATTTATTTTTATTCCAAACACTTTAAAGGCAAAGACTAGCAAAATATACATATGTACATCCATACATATAATTTAAAAAGCTTAAACGTGAAAAATTATTAGAAAAATTGCATGTTTTTGTTCAAATTTTGCTATTATCTTGTATATCAAATCTCAGACATTTACACACATACTACGAGTATTTCACCAATCGTTACAACGCTTTATAACGAATTTATCTATAAATTAACGAGTGAAAAAGAATTACTAGCTTAAAACCACATTGGCTTGGGTGGAAGTAAACGTTCAAATTTATGCAAGCTTAACGCTATACTGACGAAAATCACTGCTGGTGCGAAAAAATGTACAATAACAACATAATACGATTACCATTATAAAAAAAAACTTTAATGAATTGTAAATTTAGAATTTCATAAAATTTTTGTTATTTAGAAATGTGTTGTTTTTATTATAAAAACAAAATTTTAATCAATTGTAAATTTAGAATTACATAAAATTTTTGTGATTTAGAAATGTGTCTCAAACCAATACCTTCTAAAATGGAACTACTTTTTTATAGTATATTATTTTTTATTTTTATTTTATTTCATTTATTTATTTTTATTTTTATTGGAAATCGTCAAACTAAATGCGTGATGGGAAAGATTAAAAAAATTAAGTTAAGTGTAATTAATTTTCTTTTTTTTTTAATTTTTTAATAGTTGTTGCCAAAATAGCTAATCAGTTTATGCGCGCTTGCGTATTTCGCATACCAACTGGTATTTAGCGCCATAATGTTTACACATGCGCACTTAATCAATGCGTATATGTTTAACTACTATTACCATATTTTTAATTTTTCATTGAACGCATACTTCAGGTGCTTTGCATATCAAGCCAAAAACAAAGCTCTATGACGCTACAACACCTCTAACGCCACTATGCATTTAATGCTTTTTGGTATTCATTGTATACATATGTACATGTGTCTGTATATACATACATACATATATATATATACATATCTATGTACTTTATCAAAATGATTGGCAATACAATGCTGTTTATTGCGTATACATACATATATATGTACTTATGTATGTGCGCTTGTGTCTTCACCTGTGCGAAATGCGCAGCCTTTTTTTGGTGTCGATCACGTCGCATTGCCTAACATTTGCATAAATGGCAGCTGCCACTAGAAAAAATAACGAAAAAATATACGAAAATGTATGTATCTGATGGACAGACATGAATACTTTTATATGTGTTTGCACTTAATATTATTTGATTTTTTAGTTCACGTTTCTCTATTTGCATGTAAACGTCTTGAAATAGTGGCTTTGTTTGCCTGAAAAAGAGAAATTTCCTTGGAATCACAACAACAACAATATAATTTTTCAAATTGCGGTTTGTACGTGTTTTAATTTCAAAATTGTTGATCGCATTGCAGCCCATTGCTATTTAGCAATTAAGTTTGCTTCAAGCTATGACTGTTTTCATTTGAATTTTAAAAAGTAATCGAATATTTGTATATACTATATGTATGTGCTCGCAGATTTCTCGAAATATCGATGGAATGTTATTTTAATGAAGATTAAAGCACTTATGGAGCTCGGAAATTCTTTCGAGAGTACTTGGGATAAGTTTTTATATATTTTTGTCATATCAAGTAGACTTTCGGTCCGCATAATAAGCTTGTTAGTCAAGTAGCGAGCGTTAAAATAGAGAGTTATTGTTCCAAATGTTTAAATATTTGAGATTGGGTGTTTTATAAACCTTTACCTGATTTTGTTTTCATTATTACCACCTGGTTAACTCTAAATCAAAAGCATTCAAGCGAATTTAACACTGCCTCAGGTTAAGAATCAAGAATTTTGTTTTACTTCTTCTGTATTACAGAGGCGAATTATTCGCCTTATGGCTGGAACCATGCTGACTAGTATTAGCAACCTCAAGTGCTGAATTGCTGAATTAACTCAAGAACGTAAAGCTCTTTCGCCATCTAAGGTGAAGTAACTATAACGGTTAAGTCCTCGTAACAGATTTCATTGTATTATTCGTCCAGTGTATACCATGAGGCACAGCAAATAACAAAGCTTGCATCGAACAATGTCAGCATTTTAAATCAAAACCACTTAAGAATTCATTTCCCTATCAATTATCGCACATATTTTCGGCATACCGTCGTATTAACAGTGAAAAAAACAAATACCATAAAGCACACAGCTCATACAACCAGCAAGCGAGAACAATAGCCCACTATTTTGTCAAAGTCAACATAAAAATGTGTCAAATATAAGACAATACCAACACTTTGTGCATAAATATATTTTCAGCTTGTTTTTATTTAAATATTTCGCCACAAATAGTTATACTACAAAGGCTAGGCCTAAGCAGGCGAGCTCATTCGCATCTGTCGTATAGCGCAAAGCCGTCAAAATGAAGCGCGCCAACCTTTTAGGCAAATTTTTAGCGACAAAAGAAAAAGCAAACGATAGATTGTGTGAAAATGCTTAAATATTTCGCATTGTAATGAAAATAATTAAGCGAAAAAACGTCATTGACCGCACGAATGCATTGTAGGTTGGCGTTTGTTGACAAATTTGCAATTTAAATCTGATTTCGTGTGATTGCGACATCGAAAGCCAAGCGAAAAAACGGTAGCTGCTACAGAGCATTGTTTTAGGTTAAGAAAAAAGCGACAGATGGAGTGTCATAACATGCCAAGCAGACTGTCAATGCACTCTAGTAAAGAAAAATGTTAGTTATAAATATTAAACATAATACACAATAAAACAGTTAAAAAAGTGACTTGAACGGAACTGAAAATCCAGTGAAATGGCGTCACTTTCCGGTTGTGCGATTGCGCAAACGCCGCAAAGTGCTGAAAAACCACACACATTTTCAAGAGCAGTGAACGCATTTCGCGCTGATCATGACATTAGACAAATAGTAAATATAAATGCATGTGTGAAGCAGCTAAACGGGAAATATGAACGCAACAAAAAAATAACATAAATAAAAAGAAAAAACTCAACCGCAGCAAATGGTAACAGCAACGACGAGAGCAAAAAATTGCTGAGATGAAGGCAACGGTGCAGATGAAAAACGCGCGCTTTGACTAGCAAATTAATGGCTTATTACTTAACAAATAATATTTATGAAGCCGTCAGCGTGTTGAACGTTTATTTGCGGCAATTTAATTGCAAACAGTAAACGTCGACAATTGTCTCATGCCACACGCATGGGCGCCGTGCACTCCTACGTAATATTGCATGCGCACAATCGACCGCAATTTGCATTTCCTTTCATTACCGCAACACTCCGCGCATTCATTATGTTTATTATCGGATTACGAGTGCAATAGCCGGCATGCGAACTGTCAGCCGCCAAGCGATTTTCACCAAACTCAAGGTGAGGAAAATGACGCTTGCCGGTGTAATCATGCTGCAGCAATCGAGGCAGCTTGCGCGCTTTGAAAGGAAGTCATGAATGTTATGCGCGCAGCGTTTTCAAGTTCAAAATGCAACAATTGCTGCACTAAATACAACAATGCCAACATATGCGTATTAAAATGCAAATTAGTTTGAACTCAGCAACGCGCTTTTGCCGCAATGAAGTTTAACCAGCGCGCCACAATCACTCACAAGACACCCACGTTGCTGAGGCGGGCCTACTTGCCATGCATCACCTTCTATGTACTATATAGTATGTATGTATACAATGTTGCTGCGCTTGGTTAGATTTCATAAAAGCAATGCGCATGCGCGTGAGATCAATGTACCCGCAAATTTATGCATTAACCATTGTGGATGAGTTTCTGGTTCGGAATAAGTCCTAACCTATTTATCTGGGAGGCTGTAACGTAAAGTTAGATAATATCTAGCACCTCAGTTAACAGATCTGTTTACGATTATGATGAGGAATTAGCGGATGCCCTATTAAGCTGAAGTTTTTGCTTCTGGTTTTTAAGTGACTAATTTTATTGTAGATGTCCTCTAGACTGATCTCTCTTCCGGAGGATCATCTATTCATAATTTTCTGGTACTCTTTCAAATAAGTGAAACCCTCTTAAGGTTTAGGCCAACTGGTTTTACGTCAAAGCCTGATCAACTCTGATTTCTTTCGACTCTTGGTGTATTTTTTCCTTCAATAATATTAGAGCTTCTGACGTATATCTCTTTTGTCTGCTTCCTCATTTTGTAGCCTGCATAATTCAAATAATTAGCTTCCTTTTATTACATATTTAAAAAAAAAAAATTCTATGAGAGATTGATTATCACTTCTCGAAGCGATCGATGCTGATCGCTGTCTTGGCGGTCGAATAGCTTGCAGTGGCGTTACAGTCTTTTATTTAATCGCCACAGCACAGTATTAGTCTAAACCCTGGGTGTGACAAATTAAGCTATTTCAAAGCCTAAAAACTTTTTTATGTAAATAACTGTATTAGCCAACTTGAGCAACTGACATTTTTGCGCGAAAGAATTCAAAACAAATCACCCACGTCGCGCCTAGTCACTGAAGGCGTCAAATGCCGCGCGTGGCAGCACACGACTGCGTAGAGGTAAATTGCTACATTTTTGTCTGGTGTGTGCGCGCGCATAACTTTTAATTTTCGTCTGCATTTTATTGCCCTTTATTATGATTCCTTCTGTGCTGCGTGTATTATTGTAATTTTTTGCATGGGATTTCAGTTTCATGCGCGCAAATATTCAGCCTTTGTACTTTAATATAATTTAAGCGGCGCGTCGGTGCCGGTTTAATGCGATCATTGTCTTGCCGCGCCGTTTGTGATGGTTGTGTTGGGAATATTTTATAAATCTCGCCTCACATTGGTCTGGTCTATTGTTGGCGGGCACTCAAGAGTTGACAATTTTATGTTCATAAATATGTAGCTTAGTTTATTGTCTGCAGACGGCTGTGCTGTAGCTTTGTCTTTTCAGTTTTATGCAATTTTCTTATATCCATTTCTTTGGTCTTTGCAGTTTGTTGACATTTTTGTATTACGTTTCCTCAATTGTTGAACTTAATGGCAATATGAAGTGTTATGTAATTAATTAGTCATAAATTCATAATGATATCATAAAAACTTTATAGTACTGTGACTATTTAATTATGAATTTAACAAGTTTTAATTATTTTTTTTCTTTTGTTGTAAATTTAAGTACACTGTTACTTCTATATATATTTAATGAGTTTTATACTAAAAATGCAAATTATACTTTTTCCTTTGCTTCCTAATTGAACTCCATCTATGCAACTTTGACAGAGCTCAACAGTGAACTTAAGAATGATAGAGAAAAGTTTGTGACATACATACATATAACGGCTTTAAGGAACGAACTGTCGTATATTGTATTTTATTGGGTCGTTTACTAAGTGATCTCCTTTTCTTAGTGCAATTTAAACACGGTTTTTAGATTGCACAAAAGACTTTATGATATTATACATTTATTTTCCTTTTTGCTTCAATAGCTTTTGCATATTTCGGGCAAGAGGTGGATAAAATTTTTGATTCTTGCAAGCAAAAAACTGTTCCAAGTAGTTTTCGGTTCACATCACATAATTCTCTTGAACTGCATATTCTAATAAGAAAACAGCAAAATACGTCAAAAATTCTATTTTCGATTTTCCACTAAACAAAAACTATTCCAAAAAATTCAAGAAAATAAATAGCAAAGTTATTGAGTAGAGCGTTTTGACATCGCATTGTTTGGCGTTATGTTTTCCACCTTATACATAGAACAAGTGTCTGGAACGGCCTTTGTAGGCTTTGGGCACCTCCTGACCAGGTGCATTCTTTGTATCAAGTTCGCTTCATAGATTTTCAAAGATTTTTTAATCTACTAATCTTTTTAATTTAATTAGATGTTCTATCCCAGAATTTGTTTGTATATTCTTGACACAGCTCTATATTTACATATGTTTTGAAAATTACTTCAATTTATTCTTTTTATTTCTCTTATTCCACATTGTTTTCGCATACCTTTGACTAATAACCACCGCTAATAGTCAAAGCACTTAAAGTAACAAAAATGTGGGTCAACTTGCAATTGGCGGCGTTGTCGCATGCAAAGTCTTCTCGATACCAATGCACGGCACGACACCCACTCGGCGGACAATAACACAACAATTACATTCTGTCGTTGTCTAGTAATGCATTTCAAGCGATTTCATTTCAATAAACATTCGCACAATGCACGAGACAAACCAATGTATGGAACGACGAAGAAGTAGAAAAAACTAAACAAATTGTAATTGCAATCACATATTTTCTTATTTCGCATTTCGTATTGCGCTTGCAGCTGACAACTGTCAAAATGTCAGGCTTGCATTGTGTGCGTTTGTGTATTGGGCAACGCCGAAAAGGCACTGTGTGTTGCACTTTATTTACGTTTATTGCTGCTAAACGTAGAAGTGCTCCGTATCGCAAGTGCTGAGCACACAAAACTTTTCGCTAATCAATCTAATTGCCTTCTCTAGTTTATGGCATTTTTCTGCCAGCGTTATTTATGGCGCCTATTCAGCGCATGTTTTGTTTGTACGTTTGTATGCATGTCAACGCAATTGACTCAGCGAAAAATTCGCAAACTAAAGTTGTTTTGTTGCTGCAGCTGTTCACGTTCGATGCGTTTGTTGAGTCAACATATTGCGCAGACAGCGGCAAATATTAGCCACAGCAAAAAAGTGCAAGAAATATTGCGAGTATGTAATGTGGAAATGCAACTGCGTTCGCGATTTTATGTTGCTCGACCACTACGGCGTTGCGCTCACTCAGCTAACGCAAGTATTGTTCGAAAAATAAACAGGGTGCTGAAAACGAAGCTTTAACAATATCTCAAGATTCCTTTGGTCGACATAAGTGGTCTGACCCTTAAATATATTATATCTTTAGTATCACCATTTTTAGTCGTGCTGGAAGTCACATTCTTCTCAAAAAGTTTACAGTTCGAGAATACTGCGATACTTTTCAGATCTTTCTTTGAAAATATATTAAAGTGACTGTATCGACACGAGTATTTTCCCTAGTTCATTTAAGGTAAAACGAGTTTTGGCGAAATAACCTGTAGTCAAAATGAGCTCTTTCCGGAGTGTCCTCTTTCCGGTATTCTCTTACTTAAATACGTATTCGTGTAAATCAGTAAAATCTTCTAAGATCTGAATCAATTTGTTTTAGTTTTTGAACTGAATAAATTTTAGAGTTCCAGACATCCCTACCAACAGCCGTGGGTTTCTGCATTCATCAGAGCTAATCAGTAGTCCGCCCCATATCTATTGTTCCTAATAATCGAGAGAGTCCAAGGCTCAATTGGCTTGGAATTGGTTGAGAAACACAAAGTGAGTTGCTACTATAAAGCTTTTCCATTGAATGTAAACAAAGTTTGGCGCCCCCTGTATTGGTGCGCCACAGCGCGCGTATCAGTCAGAAATGTAATGAAAACAGAATTGTAAAAGAAAGTCAATCGGTTGTGTTTTCCAATACAATAAGCGCAGAAGAAAGTGAAAGATGCACTGGCTGGCGCGCGTTTCTTTAGAAAACTAAGCGAGGCATGCGACCGACGGACAGACAACTACATATAGTTAAGACACAATTGGGCCTAAGTGAGCACGATTGCTATAATTTACAGTGTTGATGTTGCCATTGTAATGAAATTTCAAGTAAAAAAAACGGTAAATGTATTTTTCAGATCAAGAAAAAATAAATGCATTTAACTGTTGCAGTTAATTTATTTTCGTAAAAATGAATTTCATAAAAAATCGCAAATAAAAATTGTTAAACAAACGAAATCGAATCGTAATGAGTCGAAAGTGGAGCAATTTTCAGTGTTGAGTGGCGCGGCGGCTCGCTCTTGCAACTATTTTCAGATACATATATGTATGTATGTATAGTACCTGTTGCAAACAATTAAAAAATATTAATTGCAGCTGTTTCTCTTGTTTGGCTCCGTTGCACTTCACAACAACAACAACCGCACTTAAAATGCGATTAGTCAAGTGCTAGCGGACGAAGAAGCTGCGTGCAGTTTTATTTATTTTTTTTTACATTTATTTTTGTTTCACTTTGCACACCTCCAGCGGCTAACGGTTGCAGTTATGTACATATGTATATGCACTTTCCTCCGTAAAAATGTCGTAAAAGATTTGCAAAGCAAAATAAATGGAATGCATGTAAATTGATTTTCATGTTTTTAATTTCAAAAATTGTTAGCGAAAAATTATGATTTTGCATTCCCAGCAAATTTCGTGTTAAATAGAGAAAATATGGGCATTAAGCATGTCAAAATAAATAGAAAAATTATTGCAAAACTACACAGAAAAAATATGGTCGTTTTCATATTAAAAGTTTTGAAAATAATCGGGCGGCTGACTAGTCAGAGAATGTAAAGTATAGAGAAGGTGCAAATCGAAATCTGTATGATGGTTCGATTGCGCGGCTAACAGAGCTGATAGAATCACCAGAGAATGTATACTTTACATTCTCTGGCCAGGGCGGCTGGCTGGTACCCGTGAGACTCTGTTAAGTTGGTCTGTTATCAAATGATGTGTTTATGTGATCTGAAATGCTGGGCTTCTGGCAGCTGGCTCTATATAAGAAATAGCTTCCTGCTGATTGAGAAAAGACAATGGGACTCATTTGTTGCGCTCATATACCATATAACACCAAGTACTCGCTGTGGCTGGTTTCCCACAGAGCTTCAAGTCAAAACCACACTTTGGTAATGATAAAAGTAAATCAAACCTGTTTTAATGTTATTGTTTCATCAAAGTACAATCATTACATTACATTTTCACTTATTTTGCCCTTCACTTTTGATTTTATTATGTTTTTATATTATTTATTATTATTGTTCGACGTCTCAGGTGCATTTCGAACGTTTATGAAGTATATAAAAGTTCCATTGAATTGCTGGCTAATGACATTGAATTCACGATGAAATATTGCATAATATGGAATACTAGCTTAATGGAATTTAATTCAAAAAATAAATACAAATTTAGTAAATTTTATTTTAAATAAATCCATACGAATTTAATATACGCTTTTTAAAATTTTTGAACTTCTAAAATTTAATATTAAATTTTTTTAACAGGAAAAATTTTGCTTTTTTACTTTTTAACCATTTTTCTTTAATTTTATATATATGTATGTAGTATATATTTAATATTTATATTTTTAATTTTTAGCAAAAATTATTTGTTTCCTTAAAAAATTGTTACAATTACATAAACAAGTATTTTAAATTAAAATTATTCCTACTTTTTAGTTTGAAATATATCATACTTTCGATGATTTTTATATAATATATATACATAACTGCCAACATATATAACATATATATAACATATATATGTATGTATATATATTTGTGTATTTTTTATAACGTATTTTTCAAAATTTTTTTCTTGCAAATATATTTTCTATAAAAATAAGAGTTTTCATTAAAATTTTAACATATTTTTCTGATTTTTTATTAAAAATGTTTAATTAAAAGATGTATAATACTCTTATTTAAAAAATTATATATAATTAATTTAAAGTTTTAATACTTTCTTAAAAAATTTAAAAGTTATTTTAATTTAAATGTTATTAAAAATTTTGATATATTTTTTTATTGTTTATGTTTTTAAATTTTTTCGAAGACACAAAAAACATGGGTTCAAAATAATTATTTTATACGTTTATTACAAATTTTAAATAAAATTTTCTTTACAAATTAACATATTTATATTATAACATATTTGAATTTTAAAATTTTCATACGGAAAACCAAATTTAGCTTTGAGTCAAAAATGTTTGAAAAAAAAATCAGAAAAGACTTAAGAAAAAATGTAAAAAACAATTAAAAAAAATTAAAAAAAAAATAAAATAAAAAAAAAACTACAAAAAAGTTTTGTAAAGTTTCCTCTTAATAAAATTTGTACTATTTGTTTATAATTACGCAATATTAAAAAATATTGACAATCTATATGTATTTAATGTTAATATATTAAATATTTTTAATTTAAAAATGTTTAATTTTTCATACTAAAGTTTTGTTTAGTCAGCCAGTTATATTTATGGCTAATTGTTTTATTATTATTCTCAAACTACTATGGGAAAATTCTCAACCTGCAACATTTGCAATTCAGATAAGCAGTCGGCACGTTGCACAGCTAATAATAATAAAATAATAAATGCCAAAGAAAAGCAAAACCTGTGTCGCCGCACAGACTGAAAGTCAGGCTTAAACTCAGTAATATTATGATATTAAAATTACTGTTCAAACTTGTTTTGTGGATAAAATAGTGTCTGGCAGACAGGTTCATTTATGATTCAAGATGAACCACTTCAAAAGTTGGCGGCAGCGACAAAAAAACTTAAAATAGAAACTATTTTCGTTATTTGCCTGTTATTAAGCAAAAAAAAATACAAAACTTGAAAAAAAATTCAAAAATTAAAAAAAATCAAAAATAAAACAAAATAAAAAAATGTTGCAAAAATTCAAAATAGAAAACAATTTAAGTACAAAAGTGTGCGCCTGTGCATATCAAAGCACGCGTATCTTCTTTACAGTTTTTTTATAATTTTTTTCTGAGGTGTGTCTCCAGCATTTGTTTGCTGCTGCCCCCCTTTAACATAAAATTCTAGTCCAATCATTCCGCGCTTCAGCGAGGCGCGCTTATATGCTTATATTTACATATCTTAATGTGTTTGGGCATATATAGTACATATGTATTTATATGTAGATTTCTAAATCACGCCAAGTCGTGTCTCACAAATGCCAATTCAAATGACAGCATAATATACTTTTGTTCAATAGATACAGACGCTATGTGAAGGCAGCAACTGACATACGGTACATATTTACATACTTATGTATATTTAAACATATTTATTCGTATGTATGAAAATAATACACTAAAATTGTTGCAATTGAAGGCGCTCATTAGTGGAATTCTAAATCTGAAAAATATATGTGTCTACACCCACTAAAGGTTCGTTAGTACAGTGTCAGCCATATTAATATGAGCAAGCACAAATTCCTGAAATTGTTTGGGTAGAGAGAAAAAGAGAGAGTTTAGTTTCACATTGCATAGAATTCCAAACTCCGAAGTTCGACTTTCAAAAAGTTTTAATCTTTAGAGATATATGTATAGGCGGTGATGACAGTTGAACTTCCCTAATTCGACGCAAAAAAACTTCGATTTAAGAGACTTCGTGTTATGGGATGAAATTTGTATGAAATTTGACTTCTATTCACAATTCAAGAGTTGGAGTTATAGAGAACTTCGAATTATAGAAGCTCGAGTTATAACAGTTCAAATGACTCAAAATAGCGAAAGTGCGACTCTTCTTCTTCTTAATCGGCGTAGACACCGCTTACGCGATTATAGCTGAGCTAACAACAGCGCGCCAGTCGTTTCTTCTTTTCGCTACGTGGCGCCAATTGGATATTCCAAGCGAAGCCAGGTCTTTCTCCACTTGGTCCTTCTACCGAAGTGGAGGTCTTCCTCTGCTTCCCCCGGCGGGTACTGCGTCGAATACTTTCAGAGCTGGAGTGTTTTCGTCCATCCGGACAAAATAAAGTGCGACTCTACTCCAATCAAAACCCGACATCTAGGGATCGAATACGTATACGTGGCTAGAACTACCATGAAATCAAGAAAAAATAAATTCACACCCAAAAAGCGTATACGGTGAAATTCCACATTACGGACAGCCCTCATAAATGGACAGCTCCCATAACTGGACAAGTTTCAGGAACACAACGTTATCAGTAATATTTTCATACAATGCATACCTATTGTTATTTAACCGGACATTAGAACGTTCCAATGGCCGGGAACGGAGACTATTTTAGTAATATTTCATTCAAATTATCTGAGATAAACGGATCAGATGTCATAAAATGTGTCAAAAAAATATGTACAACTTGTAGTTCGGACTCATATGTGGAGAGCTTCCATAGCCGGACAAAAACACGACAGTGGGTGTCCCGCTATGAGAAATTCCACTGTACTGGCATAACAACTAGACGACGAGTCTAATAATACTTTTTACGCTCCGCTCGTCCGGCTTTATTGCAAAACGTGCAAATTTTCAAGCAGTCCCAATCTGCTGCCAAGATACTGTTCATCTATGTATAACACACTAAATATATTTTTTTCATGCATCACCAAGCAGCTTACGAAATTGCATAATTGCAGCGTCATTCGAAATATTTGACTTAGAACGTCGCAAGGTTTTGCTCACACTCATCATTTTTATTAAATCGCGGATGATCTCATTCCGAAGGAAGTTACATACCCACTTGTGGGTATACTATTTGCTTTTAATGCCGCGCCACAGTTGGTATTTAATTGGCCTCACATTACAATTACAAGCAATGAAATAATGAGCGCATATATGTATTTGTTTGTGTCCATATATATGTATATATATTTTGCTATCGAATAATCCGAACTGTGACTGGCAGGAAACGCGCTGTGCTCACACCACAGACACGGCGCGCCAAGCCAAGCCACAAGATATCGGTTTAAATTGTTTACTAACAAAGTTGTTAGCGTCTGATTTGTTTATAAATGCTAATAATACTCAATTACGGCTAATTATTCAAATAAATGATTAACTGCGAGGCGGTTGTGTCTGTTCAAGGTTCGACTTTGATTATAGCCATAGAGAATTTCGATGGAGAAGTCAATTGCATAAGACAGAGATGGAATATGAGGCAATGATTGGTTTATAGGATAGGTTTTACGTTCTAATACGAGGCAGTGTTCTGTGTATATACGCTGCGATCAGAACTGCTAAACGATCGCATAGTTACCGGATTGTCTACCATAAACTGTGTCTGTGAAAACTTTCAACCATGTTATATCCTATAGTAATCATAGAATATCGTCACCCATGCTAACAGACCCCGACTGAGTACTCTACATCGTAAAGAGCCACTTAGTGCTACCGATTCAAAGAAGAATGCTAGCGGAAGCCCTGGAGTTCAAGTCCTACGAGAGACCTGCTTTTATCACTTATAAAACTACTGAATAATCGAAACTATGGCTTCTTATGACTCTTATGCCAGCTAAGTTTTTCTTATAATAAACTTTTTCGTGTCGGAAAGTCATTTACGGAGTTTGAGTTCGCTGAGGACCGACGGCTGTTAAACAATTTATATCTGAGGATATATTTTTTGTCGGAATTTAAACGCATGCCCCTCTGAACAAGCTTTGCTCCGGTGGCGATCGTTTCATAACTAGCAATGTTAGATGAGATCGGGCTGTCTAGAGGTCGGTACGGTTCCAGTTTGGGCATTTATGGATTTCTAATTTTGTTATTTAGTTTGAGTTTTTTGTTGAGATCAGTCGAGTTAAATTTATGAATAATCTAAAATTTATTAATACCGACCTCAGTAATAAATTTTACGGTGTTGTGTGGGACTTAAGGCAAAATGAAGCGTTTCAGTCTTTCAGTGTACCCAGAGAAAAACACGAAAATTTTATCAAACTAGCTAACAGTATATATTGTTATATATATATATATACATGGTCATTTATTTTTAATATTAAAGCAATTGAGAAGCAAGAATTTTGTAGTCCTAGTGTGACTATTGGTTACCGTTGCGCAGCCGCATTTAAGCCCATACGCCGCCCTTACAGATAAAGATATCAAAGTCTCACACCACAAGTCGACGCAAGAACCCTTGATCTTTCGCTGCCATTAACATCGGCGTAGCAAAGCTATGTGAACTTTCGAAAAAACCACCATCATAAATTCTAAAGTGAAATTTTTATTAGGCCCGAGAGCCCAAGAGTCGAAGAGCGTATGTTCATGTGTCCCACTTACCTTTTCTATAACCTTTTGCTGTTGTTGTAAATATGTCGACGTATCCAAATCCAAATTCAAAGCTTTGACGCAAAAGTGTTTCGAAACGCGCTGCAAAAACAAAAGCAAAAATCCAAAAAACGTAATCCAAAAGCCAAAATTTTCGCTCATTTATCAAATATTTTATTATCGGCCGAAGGTGTGCGGCATGTGTTCACATGCACATACATATACGAGTGCTTGTATGCGCGCGACTGGTATTTTTGGAGATCCGGGTGTGTGCATGTGTATGTTAAAAAAAAAGTAAATTTCATTAAACTCAAAAAGAAAGAAATTAAAACAAAACAAGGCTTAATGCGAATGCAAGAGAAGGGAGACGCACACACAAACACACGAATCGACCAAAAAATATGAAAAAACGAAAAACTATTAACGCAAAACGTACAAATCGCCAACCAACTGACCACTTAAACCACTTCCACTTCCACTTTGTTGTTGTTGTTGTTGACGTTTTATTTTTTTATTTTCTACCCTTTCAAAGGTTTTTCTTTGCTTTTATTTTATATGCGCGGGCAGCACAACCGAACAATTCAAGTTTTATTTACATTTGACTGCAGCAGCAAACTCTTTAAGGGGCGGGCAATGCAAAGTGCCAACGGTATACCGGATTGTATAGACTTGCGTTTAGCGGACGAGCTGCGTAAACGCGCGACGCTGCATATATTTCAAGAAACTCGTAGTAGTTACGCGCTAAAGACGAACGTTGTTTGTTAGTCGCGTGCAAATCGAAGACTGCTCGAGCGCTTGTCGTAATGAAGACTGTAGAGCTGAGCGCACACACGACGTGCCGAAGACGCTGAGCCGCCAAGCCAACGAATAGCAAACAGCGCTCACTTTGGGCCCCCAAGTCAACGCGCGCACACAGCACTTCACACCGCCTGCTCCAGTCATCACGCGCGCAGCTCGTCTCAGACTTGTGGACACGATTGCGCTGCTGAGGGCGCTCAGCGCTCATAAGCACGCTCGCGGCTCTTGTCCTGTACGCTGCCTGCAAGAAAAATCACATAAAACTTGTACGTGCCTAGCTCGTACAGCAAGACGCGATTAAACGTCATTGGAGCCAGCTAGTGCCTTATACGCCTCCAACAGCGCTTCTCTGCCGACTCCTTGCCAAGTGACATGCATTCCAAAATTGTTTTTGCGCCTGCACGATCTTCGCATTGTAGCGCTTTTCAATTACAAAACCATTGTTGTTGTTGCAGTTGCTGTTGCTATTGTGGGCTGTCATTCAGTGTTGACAAAATATCAATAATTGCAGCGGTGCATCGTTCGACCACAGCAACAACAACCATACTCGCAAATCGTTAGTCGCTTGCGCGTGACTTTACAATTTTTGTGTTCGTCTGCAGCTTCTGCGTCCAACTCAACGCGCTTACGTACTTTGCAGCCGCGAACTACTCTTGTTTCTTTACCTCACCCGACGCAGTGTGAATTGTTTTGTTACGATTTTCTTTATCAGTATTCGCTTCATTGCTTACTTCTGTGCTTCTTTAGCCGCGCGTCCGTCTGTCTGTTTGTCAGCTAGTCAATCATCCATTCAGTCCCACTGTCAAACAACGGTCTTTCGATTAACAGTTGCTTTTGCAAGTAAATAACAACTGAAGCGGCCAGTTGCTTTCTTTCAATGATACAGCAAGTCTTGGGCTCGTCAAGAACGCACTCCATACGTCATACACATATGTATGTAAGCGTGTTCAATATTCATTGTCTAATGTACGGCAGCCCTGCCAAGCTTCAGTGGTTCCGTCACCTTGTTGATGGTGTAAGAAATTCTAGCGCTTTTGTGCAGTTAGCGCTTAGTTGCTAACTGTGGGCTCCAATTGGTTCGTGTGACTTGACTGAATTTCAATTGCAAGCTCAAATCGCAACTTCGTCGCTTCAAGTCGCAACTTCTATTTGCCATTTGGCTTCCCGTCGTTTGCGGTCGCAATAGAATATTTGTGGTTTCATTGATTGACAGCTTGTTGGTGGGAAAATTACGCCTTCTGTGGTGTTTTCTATTTGTTTTGTGTGGTGTCTCTGACCTCTAACGTTACAGCGTCGTTAGTCAGTCAAGGCAATACCATATTTCAATGTATTGATGTGGTTAATGAATGTTATTTGATTTGTGGATTGGCAAATTGTGTTTTCACACGCAAATGATGCGGGAAATGATAAGCCGCACTGGTATCTAGGCTCTACTTAGCAAATATTTTTAGAACACGCAGCGCGTTGTTGCAATCTTCATTATTCCATCGAGCTTCCACATAGGCTCATCAGTTCTTCTAAAAACTCCAAGTAGTTCTCGATACTCAAGACCTAAAATTCTTAGGCAACCAGGATCGAAGAGATCTATGGTTGGTCCAGTAAAGTTTTCTTGAACGATCTCCCCGTAATCGAGAGAGAATTTTCCAAGGGGATAGTTACTGCATTGGAACGTTTGGCTGCAACAGTAACTTAAATGTTGAAAGGTCGAAGAGAGTGAAACACATATCACTGACTGCTTCTTTTTTGTCGTATTCTACTAATATGTACAACCTTATTTAGCAATTGTGATAACTTATTATAGAATTAAGATTTACCAAGCTTTAATCATGCTTTCTGCTTCTTTGGGGGTTATCCGTGGAATGGAGGATCCCAAAAATCTTAAGACGTCTCAAAACAACTGAAATATACTGGATGATTTCATTTTTCTCTTCGAGGTCTCAACCAAAAAAAGCGCTTTATCTATCTCTCTACGTCGGGAGTAAAAGCATGCAACTGAAAAACTTCCGTTCCTTAAGCAACAATAGTACTAAACTGCGCCAATTGCGCATGTCCAGTCTTTTCTTCGAAACTTTTTTCTACATAAAACATTATTTTACAAGTACCTCACAGAAGAAATTTTCTAAATTTCTGCATAAAATTTTCTTTGCATATATGTGGTATATATTTTTTATGCCAGAAACGTTACGTCTTCGATAAATTTGTGGCTGCAAAAGCAGCAACGCAAATTATTCACAAATCTTTTTCATTTGCACAGCGGCAAATTTGAAATTATCTAAACATCAATAATAATTTCTCAACAAACACCTGAGGCAAACAATTTCGCAGCGCTGCTGAGTTGCTGAATTGAACAATGCGCAGCATGCAACTGAGGATGCTAAACAAGTCTCCAGTGCCACTGTTGTTACTGTCGGCGGCTACCGATGGCATTACCACATTCCAGCGCTTCAATACGACTAACGACAAAGAGCGGACCCGCCTCGACTACTATTGATGTGTCCATTGAAGCGTCTAACAAAAAGCGCGCGCATCCACAACGAGTTTCAGCAGCGCGGACTGGACTAAGCGCGTATGTGAGCGTATGCGGATGATATTGGCAGCATCTGCGCAGATTTGCGACAAAATTACAGCTACTATTTTATACATTTTTCTACATTTATTTTTCTTTCGCTGCGCTAAATTCGCTGGAACCACATTCCGTACGTGCTGACCCAACTGCAATGCGGCATGAGTCCGCGCCGCAGCGCTATGGAAAATTATGCTCGATATATGTACGCTTGTGGTTGATAAAAGCTATCATGATCGTCGTGCCGCCAGCACTGAAGCTGATGACGAGTTTTGTGTGTAGTATATGTCAACGTCGCGCTGAACTGAACTGGATCGGATGTCGGCGACGACGATGTGCCAATAAGTCGCTTGAGACTTCAAAGGAAAAAAGCAGTAAAAATATCGTACAAAGTATGCAACCGACCAAACCTGTTCGTATCTACATAACATATAAAAAATTGTCTGTAGAAAAGCTGGAAATAGCCGCTAGCGTTTAATGCCGCTTTGCAAACCCACCTGCAGCTGCAGCGCTGCTGTCTCCTCGATTTAAAGATGACTGAATGCAAGTAAGGTGTGGCGAAGAGGAGAGTGCACGCTGCGCATTTCCTACATTTTTGGCGTGAAATTCATTTCTGAAAATATTAACATAAATCGCCGCCACATAGCGTGAAGTAGGGCTTGACTGCTTGTGATTGAAGCGTAAAACATTTATTAACTCTGGTTAAGGGCGCAAGCATTTCCTTGTTCATAATTTTTTGAGCGTCTACGGATACCATACACTTCGGACAGTTCGTGTAGCACAACAATGGTTCGTCGCTTCCGTTCTGGAAATTTCGATGTGGAAGATGCATCTCACTCCGGTCGACCTATTGTTGAAAAAGTCCATAAAATTATGGAAAAGATTGACCGGGACCATCACGTAAGCAGCCATTACATTGCTAAGGAACTTAGCATTCATCATCAAACGCTTTTGAACCATTTAAGAAAGACTAGCTACAAAAAGAAGCTCGATGTTTGGTTACCACAGGAATTGTCTGTGAAAAATTTAATGGACCGTCAACAGGATTGACGCCTCGAAAGGTTATGCTGAGTGTTTGGTGGAATGGGATACTAATCATCCACTATGAGCTGCTCAGTCTGGTAGCACAATTGATTCTACATTTTACTGTCAACAACTGATGAGATTGAAGCAAGTAATCGAAAAAAACGGCCAGAACTGATCAACAGAAACAACGCTAGACCACGCACATCTTTGATGACTCGGAGAGCTTGGCTGGAAGGTTTTGATGCATCCACCATATAGCTTTGATCTTGCACCATCGGACTACCATTTGTTTCGGGCAATGCAGAACTCCCTTAATGGAGTAATGGCTTCAAGAGAAGCCTGTAAAAATTACTTATCACAGTTTTTCGCCGAGAAACCAGAAAAGTTTGAAACTGATGGAGTAAAGTCTCTAGAGCAAAAATGGCAAAAAGTGGTCGACCAAAATGGTGCATATTTGTTCGTGTAGCACAACAATGGTCATTAAAGTTCATTATGAATATAAAAAAATACATAAGTTGAAATTTGATTAGAAATGCGAAAAAACTTTTTCGACTACCCTATATTTACGACTTTTTAGTATTTTTTTAACTCTTTTAATTTTTTGCATTTTTTTTTTCCTTAATCTAAAAAACTGAAGAACAAGTTAAGCTTGTTTTGACTAAATGTCCATGAAAACCGAATTGCAAATGAATGAATGGCAAAGACTTGTTATAGTTTCACAACAAAACAGCAATAAAATAAACAAGACAAGTCCAAAATAAAATACGAACAAAAATTAATAATTAATATTAAAAAATTGGACAAACCTATAAAAATGCTTAAATTGACTGACTGCAGGTGACACTTTCGGTTGTAATTCGTGTGCGCAGGTACATGTATGTACATATGTACATATATGTATATATAGACGTGCATGCATAATATTTTGTTTACCAAAAATTGCGATAGCATCTAAAAACATTCAAATCTCCATTTGTTATACTATCTACTGTGCATATTTGTTGCAAATTTTCACTGCGCAGCTGCGCCGCCGCATTCAAATGCTTTAAACGGTTAATTTGGACTAAAAACGTGAATTGCTTATAAGAGCAGATGCGAGGCTGCTATTCAGATGTCAAGTCATTATTTGCTTGTTTCTTCTTTATTTTTGTTGTTGTATTTTATCTGCTATAAACAACGGTGGCAGTGCTGGCGTTGACTTCATTGCTTTGCTCGTCACTGGCACACTTCACTCGAAAGCTTGCAATTTGCTTTTCTGTTTACTTGTGTGTGTTTGTGTACTTTGAATAATTCCTTTGGAAATTAATTTAGATTTACAATTGAATATCGTCGCCTAAAATGTAAAACAACATATCATAAAAAAATCGAAAATCTCTGTCAGATATAATAAACATTTTATAACCAAAACTCAAATTTTGTTTCAATATGTGTATAGGATAACCATTCGATAACCAATATATAACCATTTTGTAACCAAATCTCAAATTTCAATTTGAGTGATTTCTTTTGTATTGTTTTCTTCGCTTGAAAATTTATGAAAAGTGATGTTACGTTATTTTGCATTTTAGTTGACGATATGTAGCTTGAAAATTACATGAATTTCCATTTGAAAAATGTTAGCATTACTTTTTTCGTATGAGCGTGTGTGCTTTTATTTACATTTCTATAGAACGTGCAGCGAATTTGCGGTTTATTTTTGGAAAGAGAGTTTTTTGTGGCATTGATGGCGAGTTTCACATTCCTCAATGCTAAATTTTAAATTTGTTTACATAGAAGTAGATGAGTACATACAGGGTTTGTCCGCAAAGTAATAGGACTGACTTTCCGCCTCGACTGTACTTCGGAGCGTGCGAGCACCGAATGGATTCGGTAGAGAGTGTTTCTAGCCAACGAACGAGCGACTGGTCAGTTGTCTCCGAGCACCTGGAGTGTCAGTACAAACATTTTCGCGCGACGTGTTTCTGTGAGTGGTGCAAGCCGAAAATGCAGCGTTCGTCAAAGCAGAGGTACGTTATTAAATTCTGTGTGAAACTCAGTAAATCAGCTACAGAGACGTTTGATATGGCTTACCCAGATGTTGCTTTATGAAGAAATGGTGTGTTTCGGTGGCAGCAGGCATTTTTGGAGGGCCGGTAAGAGTTCGCTAATGAGCAAATCCGAAGTGAAAACTATGCTCATTGTCTTTTTTGACATCAAAGACATCGTCCACCATGAATTTGTTTCTCCTGAATAAACCGTCCACACTAAGTTTTACGTGGAAGTCCTCAAGACACTCAAACGAAGGGTCAATCGGGTCCGACAAGACATCGCAGCCGATTTGAAGTTGCACCACGACAACGCCTTTCTTGTGAACAGCTTCCTAACCAAGGCCGGTATGCAAACGCTCAACTCAGTCCTATTACTTTCCGGACAAACTCTGTAAAACTTTTCTGGTTTCTCGGCGAAAAACTGCGACAAATAATTTTCACAGACTTCTCTTGAAGCCAACTTTACTTCATTAAGGGAGTTCTGCATTGATTGAAACAAATGGTAGTCCGATGGTGCAAGGGCAGGGCTATATGATGGATGCATCAAAACTTCCTAGTCAATCTCTCCCAGTTTTTGCCGAGTCATCAAAGATGTGTATGGCTTAGCGTTGTCCTGATGGAAGACGAAGCCCTTTCTGTTGATTAGTTCTGGCCGTTTTTTCGATTGCTGCAACAACTGAATCTCATTAGTTGTTGACCGTAAAATATGGAATTAATCGTTCGACCAAATATTTCGTCGCTTCAACAACCCAAACAACCGGCATATCAGATCTTATTCAACTATGTTTGTCACACAACATTTAAAGACATCTCGAATCGATTTCCGTATGCGTATTTTTCCAGAGAAATGCCAATACATCTATTTTCTTTCGGTACTCACATAATTTTTGTTGCGTTTTATGCGTAACAACTTCCCACTACGCATCAATTCAACGCCCAGTTGTCCATTATGGTTCACACAGTGCACATTCCCATAACCGTTCCGTACCTTTTCTTCTTCCTTAGGTATGCGGGCTTGTGTGTGCGTTTTTGTTTATTTTTACTTATCATCAACTCAGCGCTTTTACGCAATGCGTCACGCACAAGTTGCAACATTGCGGCCAGCGTCGAAGCTGATATTACGTCGATTGATCGGACAGTTTGTCAGCCGCCAACTACTTCGACGCCAGCTACCGCAGCGATTACAATAAGCGCTGTGTTGTCTAATGTGGGTGCAAAAGCTTTCACTGGTTGTAATGATACGCGGCGTCTATAATTTCGGCGGCGGCGTAAATGCGATTGCAATGGTAGCACGCAATGAGCGTGAATAAAAAAATAAAATAAAACTATACGAAATAAAGAAATTAGTTACAAAACAACAATGAAGTGGTAGCATTAACAAATTGTAAATAATATGGGTAGATTGCAGTGCGGCAGCAATGGCAACATCAGCGGAAAACAAAGCGAAAGCTTTCGAATTTTACGCTTTTGTTATTTGTTAAAATGCCTTAGGTCCAGCTGGCCAAGTAGGAGAAATGACGAACGAGGAGTTTGTCTATGCGACCCTTTCGGCGGTCATTGACCTTTAGCGATGTCAAGACCTCATACCGACCAACAATTGGTACTTACATTTAGCCTCCAACATTAAACGGTTGCTGGCATGATTAAATGTAAACAAGGGCTGTATACAAAGGTTGTTGTCTTGGCTAAATGTTAACGAAAAGTTCTTTGAACCCATAAAATTTAAACAAAGGGGTCAATGACCTCGACAAATTGTAAACAAAGTGACCCTATAAAAAGCAAACAAAAGGGTCAATGACGCCAAATGTAATTAAAGGTTTTTATCTTAGCTAAGTGTTAATAAAAAGTTCATTGACTCCACAAAATCTAAACAAAGGGGTATCTAAACAAAGTGTAAACAAAAGGGTCACTGACCTCATAAAATGTAAACAAAGTTCAGTGACCCCTTAAAATGTAAACAAAAGGGTCAATGACCCCAAATGTAAACAAAGGTTGTTGTCTTGACTAAATGTAAACAAAGGTTGTGGACTTTGCTAAATGTAAACAAAAAGCTCATTGGTCGCATCTCTTCTAAAGATCGAAAGTGAGCTAACTTGAACTCAAGCTTTTAAAATGCAAACTCAGACGATACTCACGATTTTCGAAACAACTAAGCCAGAATTCCTTAAGGACTCACGATACGCAAAAGTGCGAAAGTTTCGTTTGGTGGTACATTGGCAACGAAAATGCGAATGTAATGGCGTCACGCACGGAGCGTTAATAAAAAATTAAAATAAAATAAAGAAATTAGTTACAAAACAACAATGAAGTGGTAGCACTAACAAATTGTAAATAATATGGGTAAAGTGCAGTGCGGCAGCAATGGCAACATTAGCGGAAAACAAAGCGAAAACTTTCGAATTTTACGCTTTTGTGATTTGTAAAAATGCATTAAGTCCAGCTGGCCGTTAAGAGGGACGCGACGCGCGAACGTATGGCTGCGCGACTGCGTGTTGACGCTGCCATTGAGGCTCGTTTTCCTCAATATGTTTCAGACACTCGCATACAAACTCAAAAACCCAATCAGAAACAAAGCAAATAAAGTAACAGCGTTCGTAAGTCCAGGTTAACGGTTCACGCATACAAAGTTACATACACTATCTTGCAACTATGCACACACATATGTTGGTATGCATGCATTTGCGCAAGAAAGTCTAAACGCGTTGAATAAAAACAACAACAAAGTGCATTGGCACTATTTGTGCTCCGGTCGAAGGAAAGTGAGTTGAATTCGATATGTAACGCTAGGCGCGGTCTGGAAAACGATTTGCTTAATTTAGCTGTTGAAACCCCCTTCCTGGGAAGATTAGATTAGGAAGGCAGAGGAGAATGAAAATTGAAGGCTTTTTTTCATCATAATCTCATTTAGAGAGTGTTTTTTTCGTGTATTTGTCCGATAATATAACCAGCACCAACCATCTTTGCTTAAAAACTTTTGGAAATTGTTTACAGTGTTTGACCATCGTAATCGAACTTTTTATAACTTCATTTTTTAAATTTTTTCTATAAAAATTGTTTTCTTGTATGTCTATGTCATTGTTATTTAAAAATACTGAAAAAATTAAATTGCAGTTATTTATCTTTTGATTGCTCCTTTGTAAAAATTAACTGTAATTTCTTGTTTGTTTAACAGCGATAATGCCGTAAAGAATATTAACATAAACAGGTTGGTTATACATTTTTATACCCTGAACAGGGTATATTAAGTTTGTCACGATGTTTGTAACACCCAGAAAGAAGCATCGGAGACCCTATAAAGTATATATGTATATAAGTGATCAGTACGTTGAGCTGAGTCGATTTAACCATGTCCGTCTGTCTGTCTGTACGTCCGTCCGTCCGTCTGTATATATACAAACTAGTCCTTCAGTTTTTAAGATATCCTTTTGAAATTTTGCAAACGTCATTTTCTCTTCAAGAAGCTGCTCATTTGTCGGAACAGCCGATATCGGACCACTATAACATATAGCTACCATATAAACTGAACGATCGGAATCAAGTTCTTGTATGGAAAGCTTTCACATTTGACAATGTATCTTCACCAAATTTGGTACAGATTATTTTCTAAGGCAACAATGTAATCTCCGAAGAAATTGTTCAGATCGGTTAACTATAGCATATAGCTACCATACAAACTGAACGATCAGAATCAAGTTCTTGTATGGAAAACTTTCACATTTGACAATGTATCTTCACCAAATTTGGTACAGATTATTTTCTAAGGCAACAACGTAATCTCCGAAGAAATTGTTCAGATCGGTTAACTATAGCATATAGCTTCCATACAGACTGAACACATAGTTACTAAAAGAAACGCACCTGTGAAGGGTATATTAGCTTCGGTGCAGCCGAAGTTAACGTTTTTTCTTGTTTTTATAGTATTTGCAATTTGATGGTAATTTCACAGCTGCAAAAGCTATTAAATTGCACACAAGTGTAAAATTATTTCTTTTTATTCTAGTATAAATTAAACTCGCCTAGACTTCTTCGCTTGCACTACCTTGTTCAAATGTTAAAGATCGACGTTTTAAATATGCAAATTGATTTTTAAACATAAAGGCAAAGTAGCTAACGCAAATCGCACAGTTTCTTATTGTACTTTGTGCCGCTCAGACATTCATTGCTACTGCGCATGAGTAATGGCGTTGCAGCCTCTCTTAGTCGCAGCTATTCTACTACTCTGTTGTGACCTTGATCGGGCAGGTAAGTTACAGTAATATGCTAATTGGCGATTTATCGAAATATTTTTGCACTTAAACAGCTGACTGCGAATTCGGCGATCGTCAGTTTACTATTGGTGAAAGCTTCGAGAATCCTGGCGAATGCGCGATTTACCATTGTGATGCTGAAGGCAGCATATCAGCGAAGAGGTAAAATATATTTTATATTTTTTCAAGAATTCTTAAATAATATTGTACGTTTACCTTTTAGCTGCGCAGAGTCCCTGCCACCGCCGAACTGCAAGACGATACCACAAGATAACAGCAAACCCTATCCAGATTGTTGTAAACGACACGATTGCTAAATGAGTCTAGTGGGCATTTAAGATAAGGAAATTCTTTAAAAAATATGTTAATTTAAAAAGATTTATGTTTATATATGTTAAATAATTAGCACTTAAAATATCAAGGAATAAAACCGAACATAACCTTTAAATTATTATGCGCAGTTAAAATCACCGTTAATTAGTATTTTGTATTAATACAGTGTTTTTGTTGTTTGTCCACATAGCCGCTGCTTAGAAGACTTATTTAACCATACTAAGTGTTGAGGGTTATTTCCGCCATTAATACACATTTTCTATTTATTCTTACCATTTTTTTTTATTTTTTTTTACTATAAACATTATGTAGTTATGCAATTATTTACTTGTGTACAATAATTTTGGGTAGAAACTCGTATACATGTATGTGTTACTTACTAATATTTTCGGCTAATGTTCACTAAATGTTTTGAGTTTAATAAAATCCCATACAGTAGCCTATTCCCTAATGTCTTAACGTGGTTGTTTTCTACTGTATATGCACGTAAAAGTCGTTTTATGTATGCCACTTATTATATTTTTCGCTTCCGCCGCGCAACGGAAATGTTTATATTCCAAATTTCAATTAATATTTAACACCCTGTACTTTTGAATTCTGAAATTCCCTACTTGCTGTTGAGGTAATAACTATATTTGGTTTTATACACTGTTAACTGACGTTATAAAGTAATTGAATTAGTAATTTACTATTTTAAATACTAATTCAATTACTAAATTTAAATAAATCAATCAATGCACCAGCTGATCGTTTCTGTTAGAGATCGCCACCGTGCTGCATATCGTGTTATCGATTTTCCTGTTGTGCGTTTTCAATTTTGTTGTCATTTGCGTTTAATAAATTCTAAAGTAGCTATTTAATAATATGTTTACAACAATTTTAAGTACTAGTTACTTATGTATTTTGTTTTTGTATTTAACGAAGTACTTTCTTGCAATATAAAATATTTTTGCTTCAATACATTTATTCATGCATCCATATGATAGTTGCAGTTTACAATCTGGGTAGATGCAAATACATACACATATACGCTTATATGTATCTATGCACATATTTTTTTAAGTATGTATATTGTTAGTTAAATCACATAACATTTTTGCTACTTATTGTTTATAAACTTTACTATTTGTTGGGTTTTACTAAAAAAATTTGTATATGGCTGTAAACATGTACTATATATGTATGTAGGTACATATATGCATGTGTATGCTTTGCAGCATTTGAATATATTTGGAACCTGAGCTAGTCTATTTTTGCAATATAATAAAATAAAACGTTAAAAATGCATAAAAAAATAACAGAATAATTTTAAATAAAACTTTGTGTTGAAATTTATTTAAATTATTTTAAAATCATAAATTAAAACATTCATTTGTATTTAAACTATTGTATAATAATAATTAAAAGAGGAAAACTTAATAAGTTGTACGAAATGAAACATGAACGATCGCGCTTTTGTAAAGCTAAAAGGCTATGTTAACCACTTATCCTCCTTTGATGACAGTACACAATTCTCACAAATTCATTTATCAGTTTATAAAAATTATTTGCATGCAATAAAAACAGACATAAAGAATCAATTCAAGTAAGAATGAAATGAATACGTGCTGAGATAAAGAAAACAAATGTTGAGCTGTCTCATCGATTCGTAAACACTGAAAATCCGCACATCATAATTATACTAAACTAAATCCTAACTAACTATTAAACTATTTAACGGCGCCATCACGACCACTGTTTACGTCATTTCCGTCCATACTATTATCGGCAGTTAACCCATCGCTCCCCAGACAAAGGCTGTCGTTTACTCTTATGCCGCCGCCGTCTTCATCAATCGCCATGTCTCATTGACGCGCTGAACGTTCTGTTTCCATGAGGCACTCGCGCACCAGGATACGTGCATGCACAATACCGCGCTTTAAACGCTCAGTTGAACTACGTGAACCTGTATATGTGGGTCGTATATCACGTCCCATTTCCTCAATCACTGCCAGCAATTGGGCATACTTGCTCAGCCCGTTGCTGGCCGCTGACGTGCCCGCCGTAGGCAAATTGGCCGTGGAAGTCATCGGCGTAGTTATGTTGGACGATGTTTGTGTAGTTATGACGGGGGACGTGGATTGTGGGTACTTTAGTTGCGATTGTGCAGCGCTTAGTATCGCCGCTGCATTGCTGCTAACGTCCAGCGCACCACCGACAATCATACCACCGTTTCCAACATTAACTACACCGATGTTACTGCCACTACCAATAGCATTACTGCGACCACTACTATTTGGAGTGCCGCTACTATGGCTAGCACGTTGCGTCGAGGCGGGTGAGGCGATAGTATTCGATTGCTGTTGCAGCAGCGCCAATTGCGCTTGCAATTGTTGTGTGTACTGTAGAGCTGCAACTGCGGCAGCAGCTGAGGTGCTTGTGGATTGCTGATGATAGTCACGGTCACGCTTACTATACAGTTCACGCCCGCTGCTGCCACTACTTTTGCCACTGCCACCACCGCCGAGCACACTGTGATGCAGGTCAAGCACCGTGGTGGCGCTTGATGAACTGGAACTCGCACCGCCACTGCGATCACGAGGTGGATGGTGAATGGCGGAGATTTGTATTTGAGGTTGTTGTTCACGCTGCTCTCGTTGTTGCTGATAATTGTAGAAATTTTGTACTTGTGAACGCGGTATTGGGGTCACTGTGACGTCACTCAATTTGGACTCTACAGCTTGTATGTCCATGATATCCATATCGCTGGTGACGGTTTGTGGCAAGTGTGCTACCCGTAAAACAACAAATTAAACACTTTATCAATAATATCGTTGTGTTTTGATAATAAAAACTCACACTCACGTTTATAATTTGCAAAAAGAAAACAATGCAATTCACTTGAAAATGAGAAATGAAAATTTTCTGCTCGTTGCTCTCGTTTTGCCTTCCACGCAGGTACTTTTACTCTTTTTGCTGAATTTTCGTTACGAACGTGTGGGGGAAAACGCAATTGCGTGAAAAAAGCAACGTAAATTGTGTGTGAAAAAGCAGAAGTATTCAGTATTTAGACATTCTATACAGGGGGGACGAGCGTTTGCCAAAACGGCGCGAATGCTTTCACAAAACAAAGACGTCAAAATGCCACAACGAAAAAGATTACGAATAACTACGAAAAAAGAATTCGAGATAAGGCGAAAAGCGCGCGTATGAATGCATTAGCCACAGGGTTGCAGTGTAATATACAATATCAACAAAGCAATGACTTGTCGACTTCATAAATTACGAATCATGTATAACTATATTTTTTTGGCATATTAACATAATATTCACACGTAAATGTATATATTTAAATGCATTACGTGTAGTTGACTTAATAAAAGTGTATCTAATTTCAGAAAATATATTTCGATAGTCCATCTGGCATTACGTTATTTGGTCCATATCTTTTTCTCCATTTTCCGCTAATAAAAGATCTCAGCTGATACAATGCGTTCATCCACACCACTACATCTGCCTACCCTTTCTCTCACACATTTGATTATTTGACTATTTGGCTTTGCAATGATTCCGATTTTCGCTCAAATCGCTCCAACTGTCACTTCGCACACATATGCAGTTTTGTTGTTATTGCTTTTGAAGTTGTTCGTGCACTTAATTTTTTGTCAGCCATAACCGTCGCAACATTTGCAGTGACATCTGGTCATAATAAAGTTAAAAATCATTTGTTAATTGTGAGTTTTAGTTATTTTGGTGATTTAGTAGATAAGAAAAACACTTAAATGTGTAATTGACTTTGGTAGTGCACACTGCATTGTTTAAAGGTCGGTTTTTAAATTATAAATCTGCAGCGTACAAATAGTTATGCGTGTTTTTTTGTTTGACTGGCGTTGCTAACGTCTTGTTATTGCTGCATGCCGTCATTGCAGTTTTCAAATCCTAGTCTTGCTGACAAATATTCAACGCTTTGGGTGCGGTAAAGTTGTTTAATAATATTCAAGTAGCTAAACTATGCAAAAAAGGTTTCTATATACATGTTACTCTTCCGGCATTAGTTAAGGGTGTATTTGCATTGTACAATTGCGAATAGTCAATCAGCTGAAAATGCGATGTGAATCAGTATGAAATGAAAGACATCGGAAAGGCATTTCATAGACACATAATTATGAGAGACTCACACTCTTTAGGCGAAAATATGCAATGCAAGCATGAAATATTAAAAAGTGCTAATTCCTGAGTTTATGTTTAAAATTGATCAATTATTAAACAATAAGAATACTCATTTAAAAAATGTCGCATTAAAAGTCGTTTAACAACACTGTAGTTATGTGTCAAATTTTTGTAAAATGAGAGAGTTTTTATATTTGGCAGTCGAAAGAAAATATTTGTCAGTTAAAAATAAAATCTACAACTGTTTCGCTTATCGAAAACAATTCTTTAGCATTTTGCATCAAAATTTATTAAAAGATTTAAAAAAAATCATTAATTGCATTTTCTTCCTTTTTCATTATCATAATTTTTACAAATCCCCCACTGCGAATCTTGATTTGCAACGTTATTGTGTGGTTCGAATTTGACAACACTGGCAGCGAATACGGAGAGGAATACAAAAATAAAATAACAGCTATTATTTAAAGAAATTGCTGAAAAAAGAGACCGGATAACGAATGCCAATTCGTCGCTTCGAGTCTCGAATGACAGTTGAATTTCGAATCAGCAGCGAATTAGCGCAACACCAACAACAATAGACTGTGCACTAGCAAAAGTAACAACAACCACAGCAAAGAGTAGAAAAAGAAACAAAAGAGAAAGAACGAACACTGGGAAACGAGCAACAATTCAACGAGTGAATAATTCCGCCGGATCACCGCGCGCCGCGCAGCTGTTTATATTGTCTACGTTGCTTTTGTTTCTTGCTTGAAAAGCCATACACAACCGCTGCCAAAGAAGCACAGTCGAGCTTAGTGAGTGAGTAATCGTCACAACGGAAAAAATTTTTTAGTGAAACCCCCACGCTGAGGTGTTAAAATCGAATTAAATCCTATAGAAAGTACACAAAAATATAGAATTCAATACATACATTGGTAAGAAGACACAAACAAGAAGCTAAAAAATATCGGAAATCGAATTGATGTAGCAAGTAAGTGCCCTTTCGTTTGCAGTCATTCAAAGCATACGAAAATCAAAAAAGAAGAAAAAATCGCTCCACTACATTGAAAAGTGCACACCACAGCCCTAAATTAAAAAAGAAAACATTGAACGCCGCAAACCAAGCCGTAGAAGCAATAGCATTTAAGATTAGCTGTAGTTGCACAGTCGCAGAAGTGGACAAGTTCCAACTCCCACAATGGAATATATTTCAGTTGGGCAAAGCGTTAAAATTAAGCGCACAGATGGCCGTGTGCACGCCGCAGTAGTGTCGAAAATTAACGAGTCTGGCAAATCAATAACCGTGGAATGGTACGAACGTGGCGAAACTAAAGGCAAAGAAGTAGAATTGGATGCTATATTGTCTTTGAATCCGGAAATCTTACAAGATCCTGAACCGGAACAAAATGCCGCGCCTGAACCGAAGAAACAAGCAACTGCGCCAATGAATCTTGCACGCAATGCCACGCAAGGCGCAATCGGACATCGTACCAATCGAGCCACCATCAACGCCACAAGTCTACTCTCATCGTCCGCTGTTTCTGAACATTCGGAGAATATACCACCACCACCGACAACGGGTATAGTGCGCTCGCGCACTACTAATAATGCAACACGGTTGGCCTCAGCTAGCGGCAGTGGAAGTGGTGGTGGCGGTGGTATTGCCATGAGTACCAGCGCCGGCAACTCCTCTTCAATTGCTTCTAATTCAGTGGCAGGCAATGTAGGCGCACGTCGTTCTTATGTTGTTAAAGAAGTTGAACGGCTGAAGGAGAACCGTGAAAAGCGGCGTGCCCGTCAAGCAGAAATTAAAGAGGAAAAAAATGCGCTCATGAATCAAGACCCTGGAAATCCTAATTGGGAAACCGCACAAATGATACGTGAATATCAGAACACCTTAGAGTTTAATCCACTTGTTGACGGACAAGTCTATGAGGATCACCAAATCACAGTATGTGTACGTAAGCGACCGCTCAGCCGCAAAGAAATAACAAGGAAGGAAATCGATGTTATTTCAGTGCCGCGTAAGGACACGCTCATCGTGCATGAGCCACGCAACAAGGTCGATTTAACGAAATTCCTCGAAAATCATAAATTCCGTTTCGATTACGCATTCGATGATCGCTGCGACAATGCCATGGTCTACAAGTGAGTACATACATAAACTACCACTCATGTACCTATACGTAAATATATTTAACTTCTACCTACTAACACTTATTTGGCAGCAGTTGAGCGTTTTTTACAAGTCGGCCATTGGCGCTAGCAAGGCATTTTATTTCAACGTTGCTGCTATTGCTCACTGTAATTGCAAACTTTCGTGATTTTGTTTAATGCTTTTAGACATTTGAGAGTGTGTGTTAGGTTACGTAGCAAGTGTAGTTGTTTGGCTTGCCAGCTGGCCGGATCACTGACTTCACCAGCGCTTTTGCTCAAACAGCCAAGCCACCAGTCACTGCCGATGTCTGTTTGCACGTATGTATGTATGTGTGTGTGCATATATTTCAAGTCGTGCTGAACTCCATATGTTCTTTGTTTACTAATGCCATAAATGCTGACTAACCAACCGACCAACTGTGACACTAAGCCTTCCAATTTTTTTTTTCACTTTCTTGCTTTATTGCCAAGGAAAACTAATGAAACACAAAATGTTTAAATGTATTAGAGAATTTTCCAAATCTTAATAATAGCAGAGAGCAGATGTGGCAAACGTTGGCGTATTCTTGACAGTTGATATTTTCTCTGATCGTTTAGGGCGTGTTAGTGTATGTTGTGAAAGTCAAGAATGATAGTAAAAAGCAGATTAAGGAAGCTATGAAGTGAAATAAAGAAAGGCGGTCAGTCATAGTGCTCTGCGTTATTTACGTTTCAAACGAATTGAAAATTTACTTTTTTGTAAAGCTTTAAATATAACACTATTTTCGTATATTTGGTTGCAGCGCTGTCAAAGAAGTTGTACGCAAGTAGTTTTGAATTTGCGGTTTTGTCAAATGAATTTACTACTTGCGAAACTTCCCCCCTGTAACAACAAGCAAGCTTGGATATGTACAACCCAGGTTAATATCTTTATTTTTGATTTTTAGTTTTTTTTTTATATAGGGTTGCACTACGCCTATTGGGAGGGCATTTTGTTTGTGGTTTTTTACTTCAGTCATTTCTGCATCACATTCATTCGCTTCGTATACACTTCATGGCAACCGCTTGAAACCACTTCTAACCAGTTCTATATACTATAACTTAAGGCCTTTTGTTGGCAACGTAAACAGTTTGTTATTGTTGCTATTGAATTTGCTGCATGGAAAACGAAAAGAGCAACGAAATCAGTAGCCATTAGCGTAGTTTGAGGCAAATTTTGATACGAAAAATGTATTTTGTTTGCTATTTGCTATATGTTTCTATGTATTTGCATAGCTGGTACCTCGGTAACTCAAAAATTGCTCTACACGCTTGTCTTCAGTTGAAATGGTCATTAGTCATAAATGTTATTATTGTTTGTATGAAGTCAAGCTTCTATGTAACCAAACATTTTGTACGCAGCCGGCAATTTTTGGCAGTACACATATGCACATACATTATAAATCTTTCTAAGACAATTTAATACTAATTTACCTATTTTTTTTTATTTTGTTTTTATTTACTTAGACATATCGGTTTCGATTAACCGTTTCCATGAGTTACAATTTAAGAGCATCCAATTGGTTGCATAGAATCTAACCCTATTTGCCATTTGATTTGAAGTAAAAAACGTTGAACATTAACGAACTATTTACTAAGTTACTTGTGACTCATTTGCTATTTGTTGCATTATTACTATATACAAGCCGCTTTTATTTATTCTTATCAGTTAAATTTATATTGCGAAACACTTCTCATCGTCTGACACATCAGTGTTAATTATGATTAAAAAGATAACAAAAGCAATCTGATATTTGTGCAGCACTTGACATCCACAATGTCAGTTTTTAAATAACCTTAATACATTTTTGTGGCCAATAGCGATTTTCGCGAATTATTTGCTAGCAAATCCTCCTGAAAGCAGGTTAAATTGAGATAAAATAAGCATATTTGCTACTATAGTCTAGGATTATATTTCTTGTAACACATTACTCATAATTTCTATTCGCCTTTTTTATACCTCAACAGGTACACTGCTAAACCTTTGGTTCAGACAATTTTCGATGGCGGCATGGCGACATGTTTCGCCTACGGCCAAACGGGTTCGGGCAAAACGCACACCATGGGCGGTGAGTTCAATGGTAAAGTGCAGGACTGCAAGAATGGCATTTACGCAATGGCCGCACGCGACGTTTTCACTTATTTGAAAAGTCCGCGTTATCGTACGCTCAATTTGGTTGTGTCCGCTAGTTTCTTTGAAATCTATAGTGGCAAGGTATTGCGAGAAAACTGTTTACCATTTAGAAACTCATACTAATATATTAATATACCGTTTCTGTACATATAGGTTTTTGATTTGCTCTCTGACAAGCAAAAGTTGCGCGTACTCGAAGATGGCAAACAACAAGTGCAGGTTGTGGGCTTGACTGAAAAGGTTGTCGATAGCGTCGAAGAAGTGCTCAAACTTATACAGCATGGCAATAACGCGCGTACCTCTGGGCAGACGTCGGCTAACTCCAATTCGTCGCGTTCGCATGCCGTTTTCCAGATTGTCTTGCGTCCGCCAGGTTCAACTAAAATACACGGCAAATTTTCATTTATCGATTTAGCTGGCAATGAACGTGGCGCCGACACATCATCTGCTAATCGTCAGACACGCATGGAAGGCGCCGAGATTAACAAATCACTACTCGCGTTAAAAGAGTGTATACGTGCTTTGGGTAAACAATCGGCACACTTGCCATTCCGTGTTTCGAAGTTGACACAAGTATTGCGCGATTCATTTATTGGCGAGAAGAGTAAGACGTGCATGATAGCGATGATATCGCCCGGTTTGAGTTCATGCGAACACACGCTAAATACATTACGCTATGCGGATCGCGTTAAGGAGCTTGTGGTCAAGGATATGCCAGATATGATGCGCGAAGGTGATGGTGAGCATGCCATAATGGAGGAGGACGAAGATCAAATGGTCGTACAGAATAATCGTTCGCATAATCATAACATTAACAACAATAATAATAATAACAAAAACAATGGACAGATCTCGGAGAATGATTTGGCGTTGTTGCGGTCACTAAGTGTAAGTAATTGATGACTACTATGCTTTGGCATCATTTTAACAACAATTCTTCACATACAGGAACACGACATGTCAGACGAGTTGCTGGTGCAACACGCAGCCATTTCGGATTTGCAACAAACCGAAGAAATGGTGGTGGATCAACATCGTTTAGTCAATGATTTTCTCTCACAATTTTTGCCCGAATCATTGCGACTCTATGATCTTACCAATTACGTTGATTATGATCAGGATGCCTATTGTAAGCAGGGTGAGGCGCTTTTCACACAACTTGCCGAACTGGCAACCAGTTGTCGAGACTTGATGGCCGATTTTCGTGCCAAAATGGCCAAGGAAGAGATGTTATCGTGTACCGTTAAACCGACTGGCGGCAAGCGTTAAACGCACAGTTGATATGTGGCAAAAAATGCACTGTTTAGAAAAATAACAGCAACAATAACAGCAGCAAAAACATATATATAAATGTATTAATATAAAAGAAGACATTTGTCATCCAGCAAGCAAGCATAGCGGTGCTGTATGGATAGCAACAAGGAATTAAGAGAAGAATAATCAATTATGATGTTTAAGAACAACAGCAACAACAATATGTAGGCGCAACAACAGCAGCAATTAAATGATTATACTTATATAGAGATAAACTATGAAACAAACAAAATACTCCTTAAATCTAACGCACCCACATTACGAACACAAAAAGCGAAAAAGGAAACAAAACAAAAAACTATATTTGTACACCCTATTCCAGTGGCAAGTAACAAACGTGATAGGCATAAAAGTAAATTGTGGTGTTTTGCATATAAGAAAAAACATAAAACGCTCACATCTGCAACCGCATCCAAACATTTATTTTGAAAAACATCAGCAGTTGCTTGCAACAGCCATTCTCATCGTAAGTTTACTGATATTCACCACGCACAGCTGACTGCCCAAACCAGTTATTCATACGTACATACATATTAACTTTTCCATATTCATCCCACGCTCATGCTCATACTCAGTCACTCATTTCTGAACACAAACACACACACACACACGTGCCCATTACGGCAAATCTACGCGGGCGCTGTTAACGCTGTATACGCGTAGACGTTGATTTAATGTTGATGATAATGATGTTGAAGTTGAATATGCTTATTATAATTTTAATAATAATTTTTTCGTCTTTTACCTTTCTAAGCTATTTATTTTTTGAATTAAAATTGTTTATACATATACATACATAGATACATACATACTTGCATAGCTTCAAACGTGCAAAATGCAAAAAAAAAATTAAAAAACTTGAAACTAAGGAATTTTATATCTGAATCCAAGTATTATAGTATGCGTTTTTGTCCCGTCAACGTTGTTGTAGTATAAGTGTCAGTGCGCTGTGGCATATAAAAAGCGTTTTACGCGTAGAACTTTTACAAATATGCGCAAAAATAGTGAAGACTTTGTCAAAAAGTAGTTACAAAAAGGCATTTAATTTGCAGCAAATAGAATGTTATGAAAATAGTTTATATAAACCAAAAAATCAAAAAACTTGCCAACTCAATAATTAAAAATTTTTCAAAATCTAAAAACTTTTAAAATTCCAACACAGTGATTAAATTAATTGCAAAATCTAATTTTAAAAATACTTGTTTTAAAAATAGCTAAAAAATAAAATTTTTTTAATTGCAAAGTAATTTTTTGTTAATACAATTTCAGTTTAATATTATTAAATTAGTTTATTAATTAAATTAAATATATATATTTTTTTGTTTTTAATAAAATTACGAAAATATTTTTTTTTTTTGCTTTACAAAGTCCAAACCGGGTTTTCAAAATTAGCAGCAAATATATTGTTTCGAAAAAGCTTGTGCATATAAAAAAAAATCTGAAACTAAATTGCTAACAAAATATAATGTGACATTTTTTTCAAATCAAATTATAAAAGTACTCCAATAAAATTCCAAAATATATTTTTTTTAATAAAATTTCCTAAATAATTTTTTTTTAATAAAATTGCCACTTTTTGAATGAAATTACAGAAGTATAGTAAGTAATTACTCTATATGTACATACATACATACATATTTAAAAAAAATTCTAAAATATTTGGTTTTTAATAAAAATTAATAAATTTTAATTACGAAAATCAAACCGGTTTGGACGTTTTTCGAAATATTTTTTTTGTTTTTTTAATTATAGGATGGCCTCTATCCCTGTTTTATCCTATAAATGTATTACCAACAGCATTAAAAATAGAACTGCATACATATTAATTTACAAACTTGTATGCAATAATATTAAAGCCTCTACACTTTGCAGCATTTGTTAAATACATATAATATTTATTTTTTTGTAAATCGCCATGTAAACATTCTGTACAACGAACCACACACACACAAACACATACATAACGTTCAGCATGCATATTAACCAAACGTTCTTATTGTTGAAATAATTTCTTTAGTTAAAAACTTTTGAAAATCGTTTCTTCTTTATACGCACATTTCTTCCACTGTTTGGTTCTCCGCCTTGTTCCTTCCGTAAACTTCCTCTCACTTCCCAAACACCTGCTTATCCGTAATTGCAAACAAAAATGTTATTAACTGTCCATAGCCAATAATAGAAAATCAACAACAAGCATAAATCAAAACAATTACCAAACCACCAGCAGTACTAGTAACCAAAACAACAACAACAGCACCACCACTTCATACCACAGCTGCTGCCCAGTTTGAGCAGCGCATTGCGCATAAACGCCTATATTTATACATATACATACATATACTAAGCTAGCTGCACGCGCAATTAGTAGTATACGCGTAGAGGATAAATAAAACACTACAACCCAGAAGACTAGCAAATTTGAAAGAAATTTTCAAAACAAAAAAATGAGAAAACTTCGTTGTAAATTGTGCAAGCAGCAAATTAATTACTACTACAATATATTTAAATAATGTTTGCAACAATAACAGCAAAAACAAGTATAGAAGTATATACATAAATATAACGCATTGTTGATTTTCCTAAGCTTAACGCATCTAGCGTAAAAAAATTTATGTTATCTCTACAAAACAAGTGCTTCAAAAATCAATAAAAAAAAACACAATTTCATATTTAATGAAGTGAATAGAAAAGCAAATGAATTCCTTACAAAATTTGAATGAGAAACGTATTTAGTAGCATCTAATATTTAAATTATATATACACGTAAAAACTAAAAAAGAAATCTAAATGCAAAAAATAAAAACTCTAAAAATTTAAATTAACAAATTAACAAAAAAAAATAAAGTGTGGCTTTCGTAATTTGCACAATATTGTAATAGTAGCAGTTGCAACTAAAGTTTCCCACATGCGACAGGAGTCTGAGGTTATGATCGATATGGCACCGCACAATATTAACGATTTTCTGCCGTTCCCACGACAGTCGGGATCTACGTAACCAGAACGGACCCGGATTTTTATCCGTCCAAGGACTGTCAACTTGGCAAAATTTTTCCGCTACAACAACAAAGGGTTTCTTGCAATTCTATACGCGAATTTTCTATGCCGACGAAGGCTGTTAATTATATAATCGCTTTGGATCGGTAGGTTTTAAATTTTTTAACGGGTTTCCCGTTCCCATGATAGTCGTTTCTACGTTGCCGGGAAGGATCCGGATTTTTAAACGGGGAAAGGCCAAACAGAACTCCGCAGCATTACTCCAAATTACTGCAGGAATGACCAAGAGGAAGATTAACAAGGAGTTTCCACTCAACTCAGCAGTACTCAAAACAGCAACATCAACAAAGTGTCTCGAAAGTCTCAAAATCTGGATTCATATCTGGTAAATGACGCTCAACTCAAAATCATTCCTAAAAATTATTTGGCCAATATTTTGGACTGGTATCACAACAAAGAATAGCATTACGACCGCAAGCAAATCCAAGAGGAAGATTAACAAACGTCCAATTTAACTTCTTCCTGCGTTAGCGAAAACTCTAATACAATCGAACTAAGGGTTCACAGCGCTTTTGTTATTGCCATATATATTTTGAAACTTGCAAATTAGCAAACGGAATTTCAATGCTTTTCTGTCACTAAGCAAGGTGAGTTAATTTATATGAAAATAATACAAAATCTATTTTTACAACAAAATTTGCTTAATATATAGGTATGTACATTAGAAAGTCAAATCGGCGTTCTCCCCAGCCACGCCTATCTCGTAATCAGTACCATATAAGGCTTGCTCATCACTATGCACGTCGTCCACTACCAATATGCTATCGATATGTCCTTCCTCGTTGATTTCTAGGAACTCGCTTACACCTTGCTGCATGGCCAAATGTTGCCCGTTTACGTCAGACACCATTTGATAGTCATTCTCCTCCATATCCTCTTCACTCTCCTCCACTAAATCGTCATATTCGTTCGCATTGGCTTCGGACTTTTGATGTACTTTGTAGTGCGCCTGAAAGCAGATAACGAAAAGTGTTGTTGGACATATAAACTATTTATAAGGATAAACTACAATTAAATGATGTTTTCGCCGAAATCGTTTCACGCAAAATTCGCACTGAAAGCGACGTTCGGCTGCGTGTATCGTGTGCAGGTGTATGCGTAGCGTCGACGGTGATATGAATTTTTGTTTGCACTCATGACACTCAAAGGATTTGGTCGTATGTGAATAACGATGCATTTTCAAATGCTGAAGTATGAGAAAGTCCTTGCCTGCAAGATAAACAAAGTGTTTGCTAATTATTATTATTTTTGTTTAGTGGGTCAACAGCATACCGCAAATCTCGCATTCAAATGGTCGTTCGCCGGTATGCGAGCGCATATGTACCGTTAAATCATGCTTGGAAAGGAATGCTTTTTCGCATTCCGTACACTTGAAATTACGCACGTTGTTATGTCGATCCATGTGATAACGGTAATGCACCTTTTGATTGAATGTACGCTGACAGATATCACATTTGTAAGCCGGTTCGCCGCTGTGCAGACGCAGGTGCACGCGCAAGGCATCGTTGGTATGTAGGAGTTTGGTGCAATAGGGACATGGAAATTTGTTGTGGTGCACGGTTTTGCTGGAATAAGTAGCAACATTAGCTTTTTTAGATAATACATTTAAAAGCGGGTTTGGCACTTACCGATGCTGCAGAAAATCAGTACGTCGTAGAAATTCCAAACCGCAAGCTTGACATTCGTATGCACGGCGTATATTACCACCATTACATGCGCCTGACACTTTCGGTCGTTCCAATGCATTAATCGGTAGAGTACTGTTAGTGTCCTCCAAATAATGCACATCAAAGAATTCCACTGGTTCTTGTTTCAAATCATTACGCTCTTCGATGGAGTTCTCTTCAAATATAGGCGTAAATTCGACCATTTTCTCGTCACTTGTTTCTTTAATATCAACATGTTCAATCGCTGATTGCACATTCGTAACATGTCCAGCTTCCTCCTCTTCGTAGTACTGCACGTCAGTACTGTCGGTCGCTTCTGCCAATAGTTCATTCAAAGCCTCATTTGTGTCCACTTTCGTTGGCAACGTCACTTGAGGCGCGTATTCTTGTAAGTAATTAACTTCCTCCATGGTAGTTGGCGTGTAAGTTACCGCTTCACAGTTCTCAAACACATATTGTTCTGGTTCGGTTATATTTGTACTTGCATCCGCTAGCAGTGACTCGATTACACCATTTTCATTACCTATGGCTGAAATATCACATTCTACAGATTCTTCCTTTAAAATAACGGAATTCCTCGTTTCCAAATCGACATGTGTCACATTTTCATTCTTCTCTTCTACAAACGCATCATTTTTATCGCTGGCGGTGTACATTTTCGCCAACTCTTCCAGTGTACGTCGAGCTCTTATAGTTAATTTACGAAAGAGTCGCATTTGTAAATCACAACTATTACACAGATACTGCGGATATATCTCCATGGTTGATCCTTCAATCTAAAATATGCAATTTATTAATATAGTATTATAAAAGAAAAACGCATGAGAATCACCTCAACACCAAGCATTTCTTCATACAGCTTGCCCGTATTAGTAAGCTGCCATGTGTGTGACTGCATCACACCACTTTCTTCTATTACTTGCACAACGTAGAGACATTCAAAATCACCATCCTGGTTAGGACTTCGACAAACTCGACAGCTGTTTACCACCTCCTCCTCTTGAAACATCACATTTAAAATTATTTTAGTACTAAACTGTTTATAAACAAATCCCACAAGCAACGAGTGTAGAATAATTGTTATCCCTTTTATCACAGAATGCGAATGTCGATTAAAAAAGAAATGTCATAGTTGTTGTTATCGATAAAACTTAAACTTAGTATTATCGAACTTTCAATAAGAAAAACGAATTTGCAGCTTGTGATGAACTAATTTTTCAAAAACGAAAATTTTTTAAATTGTTTATGCCAATGTGTTTGACAAATCAACATACAATAGCGGATTACCGCTTATTGGTTTTGAAAATATTTGTTGACAAATATAACTCAGGCAACTCGCGCCCAGCTGTTATTAGAGAACGTATTATACGTTCTCTGCTGTTATTTTTCTTATGTCAATATCTTTCCTTCATTCTATAGTATTCTTATCAGAATTTCTTTATTTGATAATTGTGGTCAACTAGTCATAGGACTCGGTTTTTTAATTTGTAATATTTTTACGTTTACTATCGTTTATATTTAACTAGATTTTAATGACAGCTTCGCGTCACCAAGGTTTGAATTTAATTTCCAAATTGAATAATATTCATGTGGAGGATTTGCAATATGTGGAGCAGGATTTGTGCTATTACGAATTGGTAAGTGCTTTTGGTTCAGTGTGTTGCCGCTATAGTAAAGGTATTTCCTGTGTAAATATATTTGTATTCTGTATGCATATATAATATATTTTCAAAACATGTTAATTTGTTTTATAAATATTTATAATAAACAAGTAAACAACTACTAAATTAATACATATGATATCTTTGGTTTTTATTTTGTATTTTTTTTTTTTTATCTTTCAACAGGTGTCCTTGGGCTTTTTGCTGTTTGGCGATGAACGCGCAAATGCTGAATTCGCGCTACAAAAGGTATGCCAATATATTACCAACAAAAATATTTAGAAAATAATATTTAATAAATAAATATATTTATATTCATATTCCTAGTTACTTATACTCTCCAATACGCACAAGGGGCGCAGTTGCGGTGGCGCGGATTTGCTCACCAAATACATTAGCGTTAACCCGCGTAATTGGCGTGCACAGTTAGTGGAAGCTTTGTCTATAATAGGCGCTCGACGGGTCTTACGGAAATTGGGTTTCGACTGGAATGAGTTACACCAGCACTATCTGCCACACATTGGCGAACTAAGCGTGCATGTGCATCCACTGCTGAAGGCATTATATCGCATATGTGAACGTTTGAAACCGGCGCAAGCGGGGCAATTGGTATTACGCGTGAATGAGCAACATAAGGGGCCAGGAGAGCATCTACGTTTTTATGATTTTGCATATTTGGAAATATTTCTATTAGACTGGCTATCACGGCGCATTATTACATTGGGTGATCGTGTTGCAAATGGTGCAGATGTTGATGTGTTGCTAGAATTTTTCAAATTTAATGATTTGGATGCATTAAAGACACTTCTTCTTGAAACAATTGTAAATAACGCAGATTCTAAACGCATGCGCAATAACGCACATATCAGTGCGGATAATGCGACAGCGAGCAGTGGAAATAATAACAAATATTCTGCTGAAAAAAACACAACAACCATGCAATCAGATGCAAACGCATCTACCTCAGTGCGTAGCTGTGATTTAACCATAAATGAAAGATACCAGGTGCGCCACGAGAGCGCTGGCATACTATTGATCATCAATCAACTAAATTTCCACGAAGAACCCGATCCTGGATTGAAGGTGAGAATGTTGCCTTTAAATATTTGTAAATAAATATGGAAATTTATATTAATTTAATTCAAGAAATTATTGCCAAAAAAATCACTCTCACCACGTCATGGTTCGAATATGGACAAGGATCGCTTGAAAGACATTTTTTCACTTTTCGGTTACAAGCCAAAGGTGTTCGAAGATCTTACACATCTTGAACTAATGCATCGCATACGGGAAACGGTCAAATTATCTTTTCAATTTGATTCGCTAATTGTCTGCATACTCTCGCATGGCACCGAAGGCAAGTAGTTGACAATGTGAAGATTTTGCTGTGCAAACGTATATAGTAATTATATATATTTTTTGTCCAATGTAGGCTCTGTGTATGGCAGTAACAGCATACCTGTGGAAATATCAGAAATCGAGCATATAATGACCGGCGACACGCTAGTTGGCAAGCCCAAACTACTTATCATTCAAGCATGTCAGAAGGACGAATCACCTATAAATGTATGAATTATTGTTGTCTATGCATTATATATGTATTTATATTAGTTAGTAACTCTTTTAACATTTATGTACTTTAAAGGAACGCCGCAAGACCAATGTCGAGCCACATCGTTTCAGCGACTTGGTAAAAGCTATGTCCACTGTGCCTGGCTATTCGGCAATGCGCCATACGCTTGAAGGTACCTGGTTTATACAAGAACTTTGCGATGCTGTACAGCGTTTCGGCGATCGGTAATGAAACAATATACAGAAACAATTTGACTTTTTACAATGCAAATCATTTCGTATTTAAAACTTTTTTTTTATTTTTATTTTCTTTTTTTATTTTATTTTTTATTTATTTTATTTTTATTTATTTTATTTTTTATTTATTTTATTTTTATTTATTTTATTTTTATTTTTTTTTTTTTTTATTTTAATTTTTTTTAATTTGTTTCACAGCCGTCACATTGTCGATATTTTAATTGCTGTTAATCGCAAAGTCAGCGAGCGGCGCGGGAATAAAAACGAAATAATGATGCCCATTTCGAGTTACACGCTACGCAAATTTTTCTTTTTACCGCCGCGTAAATCACTACTAGCAGCAGTCTAACACACTTGCCAGTAAGTCTAATAGCAAATGTGACAATTAGTTTATGTTCAGTTGTAATTAGCGAGTAAAATTTTTTGAAATTATTATTGTAGTGGTTTTAATTAAGTAGCAGTTGTAGCATAAAAACGTAAATTGTACTTTTAGTATGCATGCTATATGTATTATGAATTTTGATAGAAATATATTTTAATAAATAAAGATTTGAAGCATTTATACAACGTAAATGAAATGTGTCAGCAAATTGCTACACAATTTAGTATATACAAAAGAATTGTTTTATGTAATATAAGTGATGTCATTTGTAAGACAATTCAAGTGTTTAAATAAACAATAGAAAATTGATATGGATATTACCCCCTTCTGTGTTAAAAGTTATTAAAAAATCACCTGAATTCCAAAATAAAATACAGTTGCAAATATTCCTCTGTTTAATATTTGTATATTAATGTATTAATTCATACTGGCGTGTGTTACATTTTAGTTTTACAATTTTTTATGTTAAATGAGTTAGTATTTTTTTATATAGCACACATAATGCGTGCAATAAGTGTACAATTTATATTTAGCTTTAATTACTTAATTAATAATTAAATTTGGCATTTTGGTTTTGGTAATTAAAATGAGCTTTAAATAAAAAATGTAATTTTTTGTCTTAATTGTGTTTAAAAATTATTACTTTTTCAATTTTATTTATTTTAATATTTAAATTTTTTTATTTTTATTTTATATATTTTCATGTTTTTCAAATTCATTTTGAAAAAAAACATTCATTTTAATATTCACCGAGCTTGTTTTATATTTTGAATCCGCTGTTTTTCCTATTATAGTTTTTTCTATTATTTATACCGCAAATTACAAACATATAAATACATATGCATGTATTTTTAATTATATGTTTGTTTTTGTGCTACAAATTTTTATTTTCTGCTTTTTGTTTGCTTTTTATACTTACATATGTATATGATTTTTTTTTTTTAATTTATTTAATTTTTTTTGTTTCTTATACTTCTGTAATTAACAATGTTTTTTAATTTTTTATTTTATATTTTAATTATTTCGTTTTTTTTTAATTTAAATATGTGTTTTTAGTTTTTTTATACACTTATAATTAATTGGAATTTTGGCATCAAAACCTGTTTTTTCATTTGTAATTTAATCGTAATGTTATATAATGTCGTTATGTTTCTACTTTGAATTTATTTTATGGCGGTATTCTAGTCTAGAAATAAAAAAATATATATGTATTTATATACATAATATATAATATATAAAATAATTTTTTTTTTCAAAAGCTAACTATGTATATCTACAAGAGGATTTTTGGAAGTTAAAATTATTTTCAGACATATATGTACATACATAGGTATTTTGCTGACCCGGCATACATGCTGGTTCGTCGGGAACTGAAACTTTAGACACGTTGTTCTAGAAACTCGCTTTTTCAAAACTATACCCACTATTTCTCAGGTTCTCAGTACCCATTTAACTGAATTTTTTAGAGCGTATTCTTGATAGACTTGTCTATGGCTGGGCAAATCTCAATTTTTACTATTTTTTTAAATTCGAAATAATCAAAAAAATCTCAATTTTTGACTATTTTTTTGAATTCGATAAAGTCAAATTTTTTTTTTTTTCAAATCAAAATAAATTTCAAGTTTAACTATTTTTTTATTATTTATTAAAATTTCGAGAAAATCAAAAAAATGTTGTTTTTCAGTTAGTCGCCATTTCGTGAATTTTTTTCCAACTTTTCCGTAGTTCCGGGCATTGCGACATTATTTTTTAGACTAGAATACCCTCTCAAATATTTTTTTTAATCTATTGAATTTTTATTATTTATATTTACTATATTAGCTTAATTGTTTAGTTTTCAACTTTTATTTTATTTTCTTCGCAATCTAATTTATTTGTATATATGTATTTATTGCCGCATTAATATCGACAATTTTATTATTTTTTTTTTTCACTTTAAATTTATTAATTTGAGTTGGTCTTACAAAATTAATTAAGTTTTACAATTTAAATTTAATATTTACTCTTGCATTACGTATATTATTATTGTAATTTCTTGATTTCTTTTATTTTTTTTCTATAGCTTTTAATATTTTATTTTTATTGTGTTTTTATTGTATTTTATTTTTAGTTCACTTTTTATTTTTATATTATCTATTTTTTATTGAGCTTATTTCATTTTTATTTTAATTTTTTATGTTGTTTATTTTTTTTTTGTTTCTTATTTGTTTTATGTTTGTATGTTATTTCACTTTTTTTAATTTCTTACGCAGCTGATTTTATTTTACTTTTATTTTTTTGTGTAATGTATGTATATATTTTTAATTATAATAACTTTTATTTGTTAGAAAAATATGCTTTTCTTTTGAGTCAATCGCATTGGCCTTAATTATACACATATCTAATACCCTGTACATACATACATATATGTACATACTATATGTATGCAAGTATTTGGCTTACATATTTATGACTTACATTATTTTATTTATATTTATTATGCAAGCGTTGGTATTATTTATTGTGAAAAAAATATAAAATTATTAGTAGATAATTTATTTTGAACTTAATCGAAGAACTCTTACCAATCGATTTAAAATTAATTAACTAAAAATTTGTTAGCCTTGTTTAAAAGTTAAAAGAAAATTTATTTTTGAAAATCAGTTACTGGTTTCAATATTTTCTGAAATAGTAGCGGTAGTCCAATTTGTTAATTAAAAATCGCTGCATTTTCTCCTCAACACTCTTATTTAAAAATACTTTTTTATCCTTCTTAATTATTTCCAACACATTGTTTAAAACTAGTTTACTTTTCGCACAACTGAATTATTTCAAATTCTTTTTGTACTGCCGTTTTTACGCGCACCCCTCTCCTTAGCTACCGCTATTATGTACTTATTATTTTTTTGTTAAACATTTTTTATGTTTTGGAGCGGAAAAGTCAAAGCTAAACTATTTTTCTGTTCAATATTTTTCACACATATTCCTTTTTAAGTTTTTAAGTAAAATTTTTAATTTGTAATATTTTTATTGGTAAATATATTTTATACATGTACAGAGTTGCAAATATTTCATACAAATACATACAGAAGTTTTTCATACACCACGTTGCGCATCTAAGTCAAATTTAAGAAACAGCTTAAATTATTTAAGACTTTTTTATTAGCAAACTCATCACAGAGAGTTAATGCAATTTTTTTTAGGTTGACTGTATTTTTTTTGTTGTTTTGCTTTTATACCAACTTGTTAGTTTTCTTTTTCAAAATTATTTTTTGTTATTCAAAGCTTAAAAAAAATAAAATAAAATAATAGAAAAGTAAATATTTAAGAAAATAAAAAACAATGATGTAATGGTAAATATGTGTAAATAAAAAATTAATTTAAAGTAAAAAATTAGAAATTATTTTTTTTTATCAAAAATAGATATAAATAATTAAAAATAATAACTTAGGAAATAAAAATTTAAATTTAGTTTTTCTAAAATCTAAACTAAAATTAAATAATAAAAAAAGTAAATAATTAGGAAAAATTAAAATATTTTATAGTAAATAAAAAAAATCCTAAACAAAAAAATAAAAACTTTTGTTTGTTTGAAGTTAATAAAAAAAAATACGATTAAAAAAACTGAAAAATATTATTAAAAACAATTATTAAAAAAGCAAAATTAAATAAAAAACATAATTTTGTTTGTTTTTAATTAATGAAAAAATATAGTAAAAAATAAATATAAAAAATAGAATATATACATATGTAAATATAATAAATCTGATGAAATTGAGCGGAACAAATTGTTTACAATTAAAAATAATAGTTGTGATAACAATAATAATAATTAAGAAACGCGCTGAAATAAAATAAATATATACATATGTATATAAGTATGTATGTATATATACATACATATATGTATTGTAAGACTTTAAAACGAAAAAAAAAATAATAATAAAATTAAGTGAAAAAAAATGTTTTCTATATTTTTTAATGAAAACTTATTACTACAACAATAATTAATTAAATAGATAAACAAACAACCACAATAACGTTTAAATTTAATAAATATTAGGTAAAAGTAGAAAAATTTGTAAAAAATATAAAACAAAAAAATTAACCAATATAGGAGCCTTTTTTATTTTATTTATATTTTATTTTTTTAATGAAATCTTGCCAATAATTAATTAAATATATAAACAAATGACCACAAAAATGTTTAGAAATTTAAATAAAAGGTGAAAGTGGAAAAATTTGTAAATAACATATTAAAAAAGTAATAAATTAATATAAAAACTTTTCTTTTACTTTTATTTTATTTTTTAAAAGAAATCTTACAATTAAATAGATAAACAAATAACTACAAAAACGTTTAAAAAAATTATAAAAATATCAAAATCAAATATATTTTTGGTAAATAACGGAATACAAAATTTAAAAGTTTTTTATAATACTTATTTTAATGGAAGTATCTGCTTAGTGTGGCAAACTACAATACTTAAGGAATATATAATACTCCCTCCTTAAGGAGGGAATAATACTCGTACAAATACTAGATATACATTCATACATACATATTTATGTTTAAAATATAAACATTTTTTATTTTAAATTATATATGGTACATATATTTTTTTATTTTAATTATGTCATATATGTTTTAAATTATATTATAGATATATTTTTTAGTTTAATTTTAAATAATATGATATTATATTTTTAAAATATGCAAGTACAGTTAGACAAAAATATTTGGTATTTTAAATGTGTAATAAGTTGAGATTTAAGTTGCTTGCGTTATAAACACTTATGAGCGACAATTTAAAATTATATACATACATACATATGTATGTACATATACACATATTATTATTATGTAAAATTTATTTTAAAATAATATCATTTAAATTAGATATAAACTGTGCTACAATAAATAGTAGTTTTGTTTTTTTCTTATTAAAATGAGGTAACGTAGAGATGAGCATATTTATATAATTTTTTAGAAATTATTTAAAACAATTATGAATTATTTTAGCCCCTTATAGTGAACCTTTGGTGTGAATATTTTGTGAAACGTGCTAACTTAGGCTTGTCATGCATGCTTTGAGCGTGTAGGATACGAAGAATTCTGCTACGCCTTAGTAAAAATTTTGTTTTTTTGTAATATTTTTAAAAAGTTTAGACTTTAACTAGTTAATGCGCTTAACTTGTAGTTTTAATAAATTAGTTGGTAGATAATATTAGTTATTAGAAAAAACAAAAAGTTATTAAAAAAATATTTTTAAAAAATATTAGTTATTAAGAAAAGTATGAATTATCGTGAATTTTATATTTTGTTTATTTTCTATTATATTATTACTTTATTTAAACAAAAATAAGTAGATAACTATTTGTTTCAAGAAATATGAAAATAAAAATATTCTTCTGTATTTTTTTTTATTCGAAATTTTTTATATTTTCTGTTTAAAAAATAATTTAAAATACCACTAAAAAAATATTACTTTATCGATATTTTTTTTGAATTTTATATATACCAATGTATCAATTTAAAATAATAGATTAATTTAACAAAAATATTAAAAAAAATTATTGAATATTACTTGAAAAATATATTTATTTCTTAATATTTTTTGTTTTTGTTTTCTGATTTATCAATTTCAAAAATCTAGCTAAGTTCACTTTTTTTGTTTTCAGTTAAAATTTATAAGCAGAAATGATTTATTATACTTTATACTGGGTGTATATATTTTATAATTTCCAGTTACTTTCACTTGTTTATAAAAAAATATTCAGTTATTTTTTGGCAGTGTTGAAATAATATGAACCTCATTAAATTTTGGGGGCTTTTCGGTGGTTATATGGCCACAAATTTGCGTATTTCTGCGATACTAAATATATGATGTGATAAAAACCAAGAACTTGAATTAAAAACAGAAGGTTTACAATATATTTCACGCAACTTCTCTTAATCTAATATGCACAAGATCTTTTTGAAAAAATATTTATGTTTGCTTGTTTCAATATCCATTTCAATTTCATTTAGTTTAAATTTTAACTTTATAAATTTATTAATTATTAAAATTAATTTAAACTTAAAAATTTAAGTTTTTAATGCCAAATTCGAAGACAAAAATAAATTCTTAAATTAAGTTTAAATTTAACTTTAATTTAAAATTTTTAAAATTAATTAATTCTAATTAAGTTTAAATTTATATTTTTAATTTCTAATTTTGGTATTAAGAATTAAATTTTTAGAATTTTGAAAATTTTTTAATAAAAAAAATCGCAACCCGGTTTTTTATACACAAGATATTTTTTAAAACTAGTGATCTTTTTAATCTTCACACAAAACTCGATAATGTCGCAAAAAAATAAAAAATAATAATTTGAAAATAAAAAATAGTACTTTACAAATAGAAAATAATAATTTGAAAGAAAAGCAAATAGACGCATGAAAATACATAATTATTTCACACATACGCACAAATCAAATAGCTAGTCAGTTTTAGTTGTTTGGCAACTAATTAGTCACGTATTTTCTATAAACTTATTTTTTATAAATTTTTTTATAATTTTTTTTCATTAACTTATTTGTTTTTATAAACTTATTTTCTGTAACTTAGTAAATATCTAAATTAATTCTTTAGTTAAGTTCAACAAAACGGTTAAAAATGAACGTACTTTGTAAGTTAAAGCCTGTTAAACCCTGTAACACAATTAATTTTAGATCATATCCTAAGCGCATACATACATACATATAACGTTTTCCTTGTCAGTACTTACTAAAGAGGAACTTAGAAGCTAGTGTCTAAAATTTGCTTGTACTTGAAAATAATGTTGAACATTTTAACGTAGAATTTTTGTTATTTTCGTGTTATACCTGAATTTTCTTACTCAAAATGCTTTAATAATTCACCAAAACAGTTTTGGTTTCCTAAGTTTTCTATGTATTCAGCTTTTGCTCGTTAAATTTACAAAATTTAGTGTTCTAGAGGCCAGTATTTTAATTTTACTTTGCTGACTGTGGACATTTTCGCTCCTTTTTCTGTTTAAATTCTTTAATTTAGCGCGCGAAACCAACAAATTTTAATTTACTTATCACTTTCATGCATTACTTCGCATGCACTCGTCTCCTTCGCTCCCTCCTGCACTTCATTAAATTAAGCTTTGTCAAGTTTTATTTACACGCCCATCAAACGCAACGTTGCATTTTATCACTTAGCTGTAGTTGTTGCATTGGCAATTTAACAATTTCCCATTATACATACACGCACAACGATCGTCGCACACGCGCACACATACGCGATTCTTCGGATAACCACAAGCAAGCTCTACGCGTCTCTTATACGTTTCCGTTTCCCTCGCACATTCGCCGCTTACATGTAACTGTTGCTTGTTTGTTATCCTAGATCACGCACAATTTCGATTTTGTCGCACATTTCGGAATCGGGTATGGTGGTGAAGTGTGTGCGATCGCTGCGAAATGTATTGCGTTCGTTCGAACTCGTCTTAATCGAGCGTTCCGAGGGCGTTTCCGTGCCGCCCAGTTGTATGCGCTTCTGCAATGCTGACACGAAGTTCTGCAATGAGCTGGTTAGTGGCTGCTAAGTGAATATAATTTTATTTTTTATTTACGAACCTGTGAAATAATGTCGCCGCGCGCTGTGCGCACCTGATACAGATAGCGGTACTTGCGTTGACTGGCCTCTTCGCGAGTTTCGCGCGGTCGTCCGCTCATGCGATTCGTCGGCAAGCCGCCGGCACCGCAGCGTGCCATTTGGTGGTGATGCCGCAGGTAGACGCGCTTGCGATGATCCACACGCCAGGCCGTGATGAAGCACTGCACCATTATGCTGATGATGATTGCCACCGGCCAAGAGCATATCAAAATGCCGCCGTAACAAGGCGGTGGCAGCGGATTCGGTTTCATATTTAAAATCTTAAATATTTTTAACAGTAGAAGTTGTTGTAATTTAGTTCTTGTCTTGTAGTTTGACTTAATAAAATTTAATATTTACTGCAAGTAACGGTCATTAGCGCCAACACTTACCCAATTTATCGTGTCTAGGTTGTGCATGAAAAAATCGATAGCGGTAATAATCATCGCGCTGCCAACGATGCTCGAAGTCAGTATGGTCACATATTTGGCGCAGCAGAACGTCAGCACCGAGCAAATAACAGCGCCACCCGCGATAGCCACATAAATTTCGCGATACTACAATAATTTGCAAAAAGTATTTGTTTTTATTGTTTTATCATATGTTCTGCATTGATACTCACGCCAAAGTCATTGTCTGGCATTGTGGCCACACACACGGCCATCGCTGCGCCAGCGACCAGTGCGCCCGCGAATGCGCTAATCAGTATCGATGCTACGGGGTATGTCGAACCGATCACGGCACCCAATAAGCCCGCCACGATCGCTAGTGCCGAATCGGCTGGTTTGCCGAGCAGCGTTACATGAAAGTCCTGCAACATGAAAATGGCGTTTGCACCGACCATCAGACCGCTTAAGAAACCCACCGCTCGCAGACAGCGGTAGCCTGTGAATTGAAAGGAAATAAAGAAAGGTCTCATAAAATCAATGGAAGAATAAAAAGAATAACAGTTTTGAGGAAAAATCCGGTAAGTCCAAACTGTTTTCGATTTTTAGATATTCTACAATATACAAGCTTATAGAAGCTCTTAGGAGAAAATGTCCAATATATGGTATTCGCGCATAAAAGTTGTACTATTTGTCACTATAAAATAGCATTATGTAAATGTCATTTTTATATGAGAGAGTTTGAATCCTTACGTTTAATTCAAAACTGGTAATTTAGGGAGAGAGAGAATACGTGATATTTTAAAAATCCCCAGCACAATTGGTTGCACCGTGTCGATGTAGAGCTAGTATTCTTCTTTGTTACGTCGACACCGCTTATTATATTATTATAGCCGAGTTAACAACAGCGCGCCAGGCGTTTCTTCTTTTCGCATCGTGGCGCCAATTGGAGATTCCAAGCGAACCCAGGTCCTGGTACACCTGGTCTTTCCAACCGAGTGGAGGTATTCCCCTTCCTCTGTTTTCCCCGGCTGGTACCGCGTCGAATACTTTCAGAGCTGGAGTGGTTTTGTCCATACGCACGACATGACCTAGCCAGCGCAGCCGCTGTCTTTTAATTCGCTGAACTTTGTCATACAACTCATCGTTCCATCGAATGCGATATTCGTCGTGGCCTACGCCACTCTCGAAAAATCGTAACGCCAACTCTTCAGATGTTATCCGCACCATATAGCAGGACGGGAATAATGAGTGACTTACAGAGTGTGGTTTTTGTTCGTGGAGATAGGACTTTACTTCTCAATTGCCTACTCAGTCCGAAGTAACACCTGTTGGCAAGAGTTATTTTGCGTTGGATTTCCAGACTGACAATATCTAAATTATCTACGACTTCAAAGTTATGAGTGTCAACAGTGACGTGAGAGCCAAGTCGCGAGTGCGACGACGAAAGGGAGTCGCCTTGTCTGAAAACACACTTAAATTCCAATCGTTGGGCATGCTCCGACCATATTCTACAAAGAAGCTGATGTATACTCCTTATCATTTCTTCGCCGCCGTGTTTAAATAGTTGTTCTTCAGACGGGTAATTGCTATTCGAACTTATTCATAGTCGCGAAATGAAGCGTCTGCTCCAACGTCATCGATTGGGGAATCGGGTTCTCCTGGCGTTATACTTTCACTGCGTAATTTCAAAAATAAGAGTCGAATCACCGATATAGATGTCTACAGTCTTCTTTGTCTTTATTGAGAAAGTCAAGTTGAAAAATATTTGTTTTCTGGATTTGTTTTTGCGAAATCTGAGAAGAGTTGCTTAATTACTTACCGAGCAGCGCGTAAACAATACCAAACACCGCCGTAATTGTCCACAGCAGCGCGGCCACAGTGTCCGGTGTTGTTGTTGTGCATGATGGGCTCTCCAAAATGCCCTACAAAAATGGGAAAAATAAAAAAGTATTTAGGAAACCATTAAAATTTTAGTATTGTGATAAATATATTTCTATATGCATGTGTGTGTGTGAGAGCATTCCATTTGTGGCGCCAACCGAACGTGTTCGTAATTGAAAACTGAAATCATTCAGCACGACACGAAATCAATATGCTCGAATGCAATTGCAAACTTATCCACTTCATCGCGCTGTTCTCAACCAAAAAGTCGGAAATGTAAACAAAAACAAAGATTGGTGTTAATAAAATTGTTGTATGCGCAGGCGAAAGTGCTCCAACTTAGTACGCTGGCAAACCGCTTGCCAAGTAACGGTGCTTGACAGCAGTGGGCGGCGGGTGACATAAGTGGCATGAATTTGTATAGCCACTGTATGTATGTATGTATGTGTGTGTGCGCTAAGAAGTGCGTCATAACCGCATTTGAATGCATTCAGCGAAAAAAAAAAACAAATAACAACAACAATCCCAATAATACTATAACAGTCCGCAGATGACTGCTGGCGACGAGAAAATTGGCGGCGGTGGCAACAACAGGCGACAACTTACACTTACACACACACACACATACACATGAATACATGTGTAAATAGAACACACAAAAAGTGGGTCAATTCCTATGGCAGTAGTCATAGAGCAGTTGAAGCGTTGCTGCTGCTGCCGCCTGCTACAAACAGGTCGGCGGAGGACACTCGAATTTTGCAATCAAGCAACGCCAGTGGCAACACTCAGCGTGGTGGTTTGCTGCAACGCGCACGGCCAACATTGTAAACAACAAATACATATGTTGGAGTGCTTCAAATACAACAAAAATGAACACGTTAATGCATTTTTTACATTTTACAAGTGAAAAATCAACAATGAGCGCAGCTAAAACACAAGTCCGCCGTTGGCAGCGCACAAATGGAGCACTAATACTCGCCGCTAAAGCAAAAGTAATAATTGCAGCAACGAAATTTTGTACACAAGTCATAGTCAAATTTAAGATAAAGCGAATTGAGAGTCGGCAACTATTTCCGTATTATCCTTTTTCGATAAATGTGCCTCTTTTAAAGACCAAATTGCAACTTGCCGTAGTAAAGAAGTGGATAATCCGTTCACATCGTAAAATAAAGAGTAGAAATGATAATTAGAATATTTATGCATCCCATTTTCCCGTTTAATGAGCGAAAATTTGTATTTCTAATGTCGGTGAGAAAAACATAACTGTCTCCATAAAGCTGCATGTATGCTAGAAATATTAAAAAAAGTCGGCACAGAGTAAATTTTGTCAAAAACTGAGGATTTTTCTTCTTTACTGGCATAGACACTGCTTACGTGATTATAGCGGAATTAACACAGCGCGCTTTTCGCAACGTAGCGTCAATTGGAAATTCCAAGCGTAGGCAAATCATTCTCCACCTGGTCTTTCCAACGGAGTGAAGGTCTTCCTCTTTTTCCAACGGCGGGTACTGCGTCGAATCAGAACTGAAGTGTTTTCGTCCATTCTGACGACATGACCCAGCCAGCCTAGCTGCTGTCTTTTAATTCGCTGAACTATGTCAATGTTGTCGTATATCTCATACAGTTCATCGTTCGATCGAACGCGATATTTGCCGTGGCCAACGCGCAAAGAATCATAAATCTTTCGAAGAACCTTTCTCTCGAAAACTCGTAACGTCGACTCTTCTGATGTTGCAATCGTCCATACCTCTGCACCATATAGCAGGGCGGGAATAGTGAGGGACTTATAGAGTTTGGTTTTTATTCGTGTAGAAAGGACTTTACTTCTCAATTGCCTACTCAGACCAAAGTAGCACCTGTTGGCAAGAGTTATTCTGCGTTGGATTTCTATGCTGACATTGTTGTTGCTGTTAATGCTGGTAAAAACTGAGGAAATAGTTCACGTATATAAAGACAGACAGACAAATATGGCTAAATCGACTCAGCTCGTCACGCTGATCAGCTTTATGTACTTTTTTGAGAATCCGACAATTCTTTCTTAGTATTACAACTACGTGGCAAACTTAATATACCCTTTTCAGAATATAAAAAAGAGAAAATATGGTTATAACCGTGTTTATTATTATTATATTAACTAATTAAAAACAACTGAAAATATCAAACGCATTATTATATACAACTTTTTCACGTCAGAAATATATTTGGAAGGTTTCCGTTGTTGCAGAGTTTTTTATATTTTCATCTATCAGTATTTAATACCTGATACACAAATTGAATTAAAATATAGTCTACTTTTAGGCGCTAAGCCATATAAAAGGCTTCAATACTATCAGAAACCGTTATTTTGGGAATTGCATATACATAGGTATATCGTTTTACGCATAGGCCTCATTTTGCATGGAATTGATAACCTCCTGCGGCTGCAAAGCACCCACTGCTTGTTTAGAAGACAGGAAAGTAAAATGAAGAAAAATTCGGTAATTTCAAGCATTGCGCTTTGTACGCCATGCAAATGTATGCGTGCATGTGTGTGTGACATGAATTTTTCGGCAAGTAAATTCACTTTTCAGCATATTTAGCAAACACAATAGCACTAGTAGTAAGAAAGCATAAAAAACTAGCACAAAGCAAACAATGTGCAAAAAATGCAAAATGTTTTGAAGAAGCCAGGCGGTGTAATGAAGTGAAAACCTACCAGTGCGCCCAATTCTGTGGCTCGTTTATCACTTTCACAGTTCATGACAATTTTGACCAAATTTACCTTTGCTTTGTGCGCGCAACTTATTTTGCCCACCATTTTTCTTCTAGACCCTGCTTATCTGTATTTTTCGCACTTTTGTGGCTTTTACGGCTTCGGGCCTTTGCAAAAGCAAGTAAAAAGTCCTTGCGGTTTGCATTAGACAGACGTCAGTCCGACCTCAATGCGGAAATACTCTTCTGAGGGAATAATAATCCGGAGTGTGGGTATTTAGCACCACTTAAGTTATGCGACTGCACTTAACCTGGCTTACAGAATTACATATATAACTTTCAGGAAATTTTGAAGAGTGCTTCGGTAATTTGTAGAAGGACAGTCGTAATTAAAACAGAGTTTGCTTAATAATCTAGACTACGACTCGGCTGGAATTGAGCCCTAACATTTGCTGTGCGGAGTTCATACTCTTATCGTACTCGGCTTCGTCGCTCGATTCTATCGGGAGTCTAATTTTAATAGCGCGCGGTTAGCAGAAACAAATAATAATCTATTAGAAGCAAAGGAATATATTACTTTCGTTAGATCAGCAGAATTTCAATCATAAGTTTTAGTTGGGGTTAAACAGACTGTCTGTATGCAAATCCGATTAAGCTCAGATCTCATTTAGGTCCTCGCTGAACTATTTGCTTTAAAAGTAACTTGCGATTCGTGGGTTCTATATAGATTCTTTACCATTAAGTTATATAAAGCCAGGGGTTCTTAACAGAACCGAATACTTCGTGATCTATTGATTCATACCAGCGTGTTAGTTTTGGGCCAAATTTAAATTGTAGTCATTTCGATACTGCGGTCTTGTCTGTCACCCAAAAGTAAATAGCTTACCGTCTATTGCCAGCAGGATACTATACCAAATAAATTTTCCATGTCAATGAGGTCTACATAGTTTGCCCGGAAAGTAATAGGACTGATTTTCTTCCGCCGGGACTGTACTTCGGAGCATGCGCGCACCGACTGAATTCGGTAGAAGGCGTTCCTAGCTAACAAACGAGCAGCTGGTCAGTTGTCTCCGAGCACCTGGAGAGTAAGGACAAGCATTTGCGTGCGACGGGTTTCTGTGAATGGTGCAAACCGAAAAAGCAGCGTTCGTTAGAGCAAAGGTACACGATTATATTCTGTTAAACTCGGTAAATGTGCGACAGAGACGTTTAATATGATCAAGCAGGCTTACCCAGATGTTACTTTAGCAAGAAGTGGTGTGTTTCGGTGGCACCAGGACTTTTTGGAGGGCCGGGATCGATGATGAAGACCGTGCCGGGAGACTTGCGACTTCGACAAACACCGACAATGTGACTCTTGTGCGCACTCAGACCGTCGAAACAAAATCTGTGGTTCATGACATTTTGACGCAGCACTTGAACATGCGGCAGTAGTGTGCATGGCGTCTACGCGAAGATGGCAGCCGATTAGAAGTTGCACCACGACAACGCCCCGGCTTACAGCGCCTTTCTTGTTTACAGCCCAGATGTGGCCCACCTGGACTTTTTTTGGTTACTTGCCTGAAAAGGGCGATGAAAGGCAAGCATTTTGAGACGACAACGGCATCCAAGCAGCATGCACCTCGGCTCTCAAGGCTATACAGGAGAATGCCTTCCGTTACGCCTTCAATGCTTGGAAATCGCGCTGGCAGCGCTGCATCGTCGCAGAAGGGGCCTATTTTGAAAGTTTTTAAAGAATTGGTTCAATAAATTTTTTTAAATCGACTCAATCTTATTACTTTCCGGACAAACCCTGTAGCTGCCATACAAATTGATCGATCAAAACATTCAGTCCTTGTTTGAAAAACTTTTCTTCACGAAATTTTACATGGATTATTGTTCAATACACGCTACAATCTTCGAACAAATTGCTCAGGTCCGTCCTCTATAGCATAGCAGTAGTAGTATAGCTGCTATACAAACTGTATACATTGTTTTTTTTTTTTTGTTTTATTGCTTTTTTTTGTTCTTTTTTACACCCTTCAATATTTGTCATACATTCAAGGACATGAATTTCAGTGGTTAGGTTATTTGCGATGTAATTTCCATTTCGCTCAATACTGTCAGCCCTGTTTTTCACTGCTTTTAGTTGACATTCGCACAAACAAAAAGAACCCGACAACGTCGTTTTTTCCTCCATAGTTAATAAGTCAACCGACTTTGTCAGGCTTATAGAGTTTCTAATCCTTTCAATCAACACTGTCAGCGTATTTTTCCCCCCACTTTCTTCCCGCACATCCGCATTTCCGTTTGCTGTGTCATAGCTGATAGCAAAGAACTTTTCACAACATTCAAGTAAGCGTGCAAACCATAAGTGAATGCACACAAGCGCTGCTCCACTGCAGTGGTGGCCAGGTCATGGCCTAATCGCGTTCGTTCGTTAGCTCGTTGGCGCCCTATTACATATGCAACGCATATATATATACATACAAGTATATATGTATGTATGTACTTGTATATACATAGATTTGTATTTTTGTATAAGCGTATACAAACACTCACCTTAATCAAGAAGGGCCAATCCAAGTTCTGCAGTTCGCGTGTGTCATCATGGCCATGGCGTCGCTCATCCTCACTTTCGTACACGTTCACGGAATGCATTTTCTCTGCACACTGGAAAACACTGTTTGTTGTTGTTTTTGCTGTTGTTGTTGTTTTGTTTGCCGTTTGCTGTTTGCCAAAGCAATTGGCCTGCTTTCAGCCAACTAAAGAGATGCTGCAGTGACAGCAGCAGCGCCCGCAACAGCGGCTCGTTTGAACTGGGCGTATTCTCGCGTGTTTGAGTGAAGAAAAATATGATGATGTACGCCCAAACGCTGCACGCAGTTAATATTTACAAAATCTCCAATATTTGTATGATCAATTCTTCGCTCGTCCAGCTATTGGCAGTTGGTGAGCCGTGGTAAACACGCCATTACTCTCTTTTGCTGGCCCAACATTCTTCACTTGTTTAACGCAAATTTGCGAACTGTCATAATTCTATAACCTACACACAGGCTTTACAGCGTGAAAAAACTAAAAACTCGAAGGAAAGTGAAATTGTTTCCATGCGCTCAGGAATTAAGTATCAAAACGCACGTTAGCAGCAATTTCGTAGTTATTATTTATTTGTAATTGCTTTTTGTTAACAAATTTTCCACACACATAATTTTGTCATTTTCACTTTTCATTTACATTTACATTTTTGGTTGTTTTTCTCACACACACACTTCCTGCCCGTGTAATAACCTTTTGCGACTGCGAGCGTTTGTTCGCCACTTTACATGAACGCTAGCGATTACTCGTCAGTTGCAGGGACAATTCGGAATTGTTGTGGTACGGTCAGTGGCACATTTTCCACCCTAAACAACGAAAATTGAACGAATGTGAAAAAGGAATCGTATTATAGCGTGTGACAAAAGGAGCGAACAAATGAGAATGTCCATATGAGAAAGCCGAGAAGTAAAACTAGCGGCAAAGCGCGCCGCTATCAATGGTTGGGCGGCTGACTGTTTGGCGTATAAATTCCTTTATAACTGTTGGACGTTGTTGTGCTCTTTGTCTGTATGTATATTGGTTTTGTAAACACACCTCACACTGTGTTTTTGTATCATGTTAGCGGTAAGCGCTGTTTTGCTTTCTGAAGCCCTGTCGATTACAGTCTCGGAAGCATAGTATGTGAATTTGTTTAAAATATTTATTTGCTTACGCTTTCGTCATTTGTGAGTTCAGTTTTTTAAACACATTAAAGTTCTGTAATATATTTTTGATTTTTTTTTCAAATTGTTTTAATATCCAGCTTTCTTCAATTATGCGATTTTTTTTTTGATTTTCTTAAAATATTTTTTTTTTCAACATTAAAAAAAATTGTATTTAATTAAAAAAATTAAATTAAAAAAATGTTTTTTTTTATTTAATTAATATTCTTTTATTTAACAAACTTTTTTTATTTAAAAAAATATTTTTCTATTAAATTCATTAAATCTTGTTTTAATTTTTTGTTTTGAAATTATACTGCAGGCAAATCTTTGTTTTCTTTTTTTTTAACTACACTTTGATTACTTTCCCTTTGATGCATTTTACTTTTTTTTTTAATATTTGGCTTTAAAAAATTATCAAATAAGTGTAACAAATCATGTTTTATTTATTAAGCATTTTAATTATATATTTTATAATTTATTTTTTATTTAGTTGTATTTATTTAATATTATTTTTTAAATACTTATTATTTTTTTCACAACACTAATTTTAAAATTCGGACACAGTTTCTTTACAAAAAACTATAAGTTTATTTATTTAATTTTTTATTTAAATTTTTTGTTTATTTTCTCATTTTATTTATGTACATAAATGAAAAAAAAATTATTTATTTATTTTTAATTTTTCTTTTAATAACTTTTTCACAACAGTATTTTTAAAATCGGTTCATAATTTGTTTACAAAAATCAAAATCCAAAACATTCTCTCATTTGTGCCACTATCGACCATTCGCTCATTCTCTAACTAAGATTTGTGCAACTCTACTTGCTCCACCTCTCACAGCTTTCGCTTTCCACCACTACGCTGTTGAGCTGCTGCTTTGTGCAAAATTTGCTTTATCTAAAATTTCCTCAAAATTTTCATTTTTTTGCGTTGAAATTTGCGCAATCTGTACGAGTACTCTACTTTATAAACTTTTCAATAACATTCTTAATTTCTTAATCACCAATTTCACTAAAAACTAATATTTTCCTCACAATTCTGCATCTTTGCTGCGCCATTCACCCCACACACGCCAATTTTATGTGAAATCCACAAAAGTACCGCACGAATCCGTTGCTGCGTTGTGCCAAGCACGAAGGTCCTTTGGCTACTCCTCGTTGATAGGCAAAACAGTTGTGTAGTAAGTGCAGTAAATGAGCATTATTCGGCTCTGGTTAGCAACATTTCCTTCGTTGGCGACTTGCCTGACACAAGCGAGTGTTTTAGTAAAGCTTTTATTTGCCAGTGCTTTAAGCTCTTTTTATGACTTTTTGCCGTTATTACTGTTGTTACGATTTCTGCTCCAATTCAATTTTCGGAAGCTGTCCAAATAACTGTTATAGCTTAACAGCTATATTTTAAGAGAAATTTAACCTAAAATCGAATACATACATATATAAAATTCTCGTGTCACGGTGTACGTTATTGAACTCCTCTGAAACCGCTCGACCGATTTTCGTGAATCTTAGCCTGCATATCGGCTAGGGTGCAGAATCGGACATCTATTTTTCATTCTCCTAAATGTTAAGGGAAATTGGAAAATGACCAAAAAGTAACATTTTTCCATACAATTTTTTTTCAATTTTTGTTTGTTTTGTTTTTCAATATTTTTATTTGTCAAATATTTGAATCATTCAATTTCGGTCGCATGCTTTTTTTATTCCGGCTATATATGTACATACATATGTATATATAAGAAAGTTGTGTTAGTTACACCATTTATAACTCAAGAACGGCTGAATCGATTTAACTGAAAATTGGTGGGAAGGTAGCTTAGAACCAGGGTAAGGACATAGGATACATTTTATCTCTTTTTGTCAAAATTTAATTCAACTCATAAATATAAAGATTATATTTCAAATCATCCTCTTTCCTTGAATATATGCGTACAATTTTAAACAGATTCTTCCTCAAAACTAATACAATTGCTAAGTATTTGGAATAGTAGAAAAGAACTGCAACCAAATACGCAGTGAAATAGATTTTAACTGGCTCAGTAATCCAGCCGATTTTTTCGTCTTTCCACGCCTGAATACCGGTTCACCATGTGCAGTCCACTAGAATGATTGTGGGTTGAACTCTAGTGAGAAATGATGGAGCTATGTTTCTATTGTCACACACCGACGCAAAAATTCGGTTTTATTTCAAACACTTCTCAGAATCAGTTATTCGTTGTTCTGTTGGATTATGAACTTGCGAGGCAACCACTTTGTACAGAGCTTTCTCCTCTTTAGAGCATCATTGTCCTCGGTTCCCCAAAAAGCAATGCTTTATAATTACACGAAATGCTTTATGATCCATTTTTTTGTAAACTAACACAAGTTGCTTCAGAAAAATGCTATATCTTATTAACGAATAGTTATAATGCAACTAATAGAAATCGTATAGATGGTAGTAGTAGTATTATCTATGTATCAGCCACAGCGAAGCTTGGACGGGTCCTCTAGTTTATATATAAATCTTCCATTAGAATAACACAAATATTTATGACTACATACGATTTCGAGAATCCCAGCTTCTTTAAAATCTATATAGACCTCTTCGAGCTGTCTAAAAATAAAACAAGAAAAAAACTTAAACTTCCGTTATATCGATGCTAATATACCCTTCACAAATAAAGACGTTTCCATATAAAAACTTTATTTTGATTGCTCAGTTTGAATAGTAGCTACCATAGCCTTGTCTTAAACAATAATCCTTGTCAATGTTGTAAAGATATATTTTCAAATATTTAAATTTTTTTCAATATAAGAACTTGAATTTTGTCGTTCAGTTTGTATAGTAGATATACCTTATGCTATAGTGGCCCGATATCGGCGGTTCAAAGTAGTTTCCTGTGGAGAAAAGGACGTGTATAAAATTTTTTCAGATCGATATTTAAAAACTCTAGTCCCTCAGTTCGGGTGTATACAGATAGACAAAAGGATACGGCTACTCAGCTCATCGCACTCATTGGTAGAAGACTAATTCATGAGCTAGAACAATGAAACCTTATAAAATTTGGTCCAATGACTAATTGGGTAATTTAGCAGTAAGGTCCGCATTTGTCGAACAAAACCCACGTGCTCTCTTCTTGAGTGTCTTTAAGTACAAATACCCTTAGAATTACTGGATTTCATTTAGGTGTAAAATCGATCGCCAAAATCAACTCTGCGTTTACATCACCGAACGAGGGAAAGAAAATTGTAGTACCTTTTAACATCAATGCGCAAAGCTCGGTTCTCACTGCCAAAAAAATACTATAAATTGTTCTGTTTCTATTTTTTTTTAAAAAATTTACTTATTTATAAATCCATTGCTCCGTATACTTAAGTTATATATTATAAAATATATCGTATTTGCACTGAACATATACAAAAGTCAGTGTCTTTATCGCACAATCCATTCATTACATCATCATTTACAAGCTACGAGTATACACACAAATATGTATTCTAACTGTACATATGTATAACTACTCTTATACAACCATTTTTAATTAGTTTAAACAATTGCTTCGGTGTTTGTTTGTCTTTTGTATGCATTTGTATTGTTATTGGCTCAATGACATCTCCTCTACTTCTTTCCATGCCACTTGTAAGACCCGTAATATTTGAAGTTGTTCTCCGCCGTCTTCTCATCAGCCTCCTTGGGGCCGCGAGTGCCAAACACATAAGGTATGGGTTTCACTTTAGTATTTTCGATCTCGTGCAGCACTGGCGTGAAAATACGCCATGCCTCGTGCAACTCATCTGAACGCACAAAATGCATTTGCGAGCCGCAGAATACATCCAAAATCAAACGTTCATACGCATCTGGCAGATAGGAGTCCTTGTAGCGATGCTCATAGGTGAGGTCCAGTTCAGTCTCCTCCATATCAAATGTAATGCCAGGGCTCTTGGTCATTATTTTGAAGTACAGAGCTTCGCCGGGCTGCACACGTATGACCAATTCATTGCGTTTGCTGTTACCCTCAAAGATATCACCGGGCACATCGCGATATTGTATGCGCACTACAGCTTTGCGTTCGTTCAGGGCTTTGCCGCAACGTAAAATGAACGGCACACCCTCCCAACGTTCATTGTTGATACGCAGCACACCCTGTGCAAAGGTGGGCGTATTGGAATCATTGGAAACGGTGGGATCATCAAGATAACTTTCGCGCGCTTCACCTTCACCCTCTGGATTGCCGACATATTGTCCCAAAACCATGTCGTCCAATGTAAGTGCTGGAATGCTTTTCAGTACCTTAACTTTTTCATCGCGTATGTCATCGGGTTGGCAAGAAGTTGGCTTCTCCATGGCGACTAGTGACAATATCTGCAGCAGATGGTTTTGCATGACGTCGCGTATGATGCCGAATTCATCGAAGTAACCGCCGCGTCCCTGTGTGCCGAATGGTTCCTTGAATGTGATGAGCACCGATGCAATATTCTCGCGATTCCATGTTGAGTTAAGTATTTTATTGGCGAAACGTATAGTCATGAGGTTCTGCACCATCTCTTTACCCAAATAATGATCAATGCGGTAGAGTTGTTCCTCGTGGAAGAGCGAGGCGAGGTGATCGCTCAGCTTCTTTGATGTGACATCGTCGCGACCGAAGGGCTTTTCGATAATAACGCGACTCCAGCCGCTAAAAGAAATAGAAAGAAAGAATTATAGTGGTAGGAGCTCAACTTGCGGATATGGTTTTTCATTGGCTTAAAGATGGAAAAAATGGTTTCTGATATCCGGAAATATAGCATTGAAACGAGGTTATCAATCGATAAAACTTGAAATAAAACTAGACCTTTACTAAAACTTCAGAAATTGGTACTCTTGAAAAATAAACTACATCAATTCTTGCCAACTTGTCGCTTTCACCGTAGGTATAACTCCCAAGAAGTTTCAGTTTCAGTCGATCGAATAGGTGACGCGAAACAACTTCAGAAATGAAGGTCATGTGAAATGCTTTGCAGAAAGACATGTCCATATTAAAAAAAAAAACTCAACAAGGAAGAGACAAGGGTTCGAAATTTGGACTTTCGCAAAAGCATTTTCGACTTTTTTTAGTTTTAAAAACTTTGACGACGGCAAAAAGTATGACAGTTTTCGACACGGCAAAGCTAGGGTGTGTATGACAAAGACTCATTTGTTACTCACCATTGAGAGAGGCAAATTTCCTTAATATTCACAGTTACCTGCTCGAAGACGGATGGCGGCAAAGCCAAGTAGAATATGCGATTACAATTGCAATGGCTCTCCAAACGCTCTAATTGTTCGTTCAAGGCAACAAAATCGCTGCGCTTATCATAGCCACCCGCTGCATAGGCGTGATGTTGCCAGAACTCCTCATACTTGGCTTGCTCGTGTGGTTGCACCTAAGCATAAAAGGAAATTTGTTAAGTTGTAAAGCTGTAATGTATATCTGTTTACCGTTAGTTTGCGCTTACCTTCATGTATGGATGACACTTTGCCCGCAATTCCTCAATCGAGAGCTTTGAACGTGCATAACCGCAGAAGTTTGTAGGTTTCGGCAGCAAATTGTCACGAAAGAGCCACCACAAGGTGGGGTAGATCTTCTTCTTGGCCAAGTCACCCTGCGTAAATAAGAAATGCAGGCGTTTTGGTTTTATGGCGGTTTTAAGGCGCTAAAGTGTGCAGGTTCCACTTACCGACGCGCCGAAGATGACGAACGTGTGCGGAACATGGGAATCGAAATGTGTACCCTCGCACTTCATGGTCGGAGTCTCAAGTGATTTGATGATGTGTTCGAGTGCGGTTTCCTCTTCTGTAAAACGAAATAGAGTTGGTGGTTAATAGCATTTTATTTTGTGGTGAAATAGCTTTATTTTTTTTTATTAATTGTCAAAAAACCAAAATAATGAACACAAAAACTTTTTTCTAACCATAAAATTAGGCGCATGTTTTCACATGTTTTTTGTCCTAAATCTATATATGAATCTGCTTGTGCCTCTATATTTTACGCCAATATTATTATTTTAATTCAATGAATAATAATTCGCATTAATTATTTAATATTTCAACACTTTAATTGCCGATAGTTGAAAACACAACGTGTTTTAAATTATTATTATTTTTTGTTTCAAAAATATTCCGTCTACACGCTTTTCCAGTGTGTACCTAACGAACTGATCCATTCGCGGCGTTTGAAAAACTGAATGGAAAATCAAAGCGCTTGACTCTTGAGAGCACACCGATCGTGCCGATCGCACGTGTTATACTAATATATGTTAAATATATAGCTATTTTTATTTACATATGCTCAAACAATCGTACATACATACATATATTGGTATCTATTTATCTTCTAAATGCTTGAAAATCGCGCAAACATTCAACCGTACAAGGGTTTAAAAAGAGCGGCGAGAATCGACAAGTTTTTGGGGGGGCACATATGGCGCAACACAAATTCATGCGGAAGGTGTTGTTGGTACGATAATTTCCAGAGTTAATTGTGTGAGGAAATTCTCAACATCTTTTCAAGTCTAACACGCCATAGAGTGTTTTTACTTAGAAGTTTATGGGGTACATAGTTATTGGTGGACTTGTGACTTTAGTTTTATTTGTTGTTGACCCCTAGGTAATATTAACCAGGTGTTTAGTACACTTTTAACACTGGCTTGTCATTATCGCTATGCGGAAGGAGGTGCGTTAAAACTTACTGAAAATATGTTACTATAATTTATATGATTCGTTTTAGAGTAAGTATAGCCAAAACCTTTCGTGTAGTATTAATTTTTTTTCTAAACTATGTAGTCGAAGTCAGTGTCTAAGATATGCTTTTGGAAACCAGCCAGTAATGATATACTGGATAATGTGTCTCCCAGCGGACTTAATAAAGCTCTTCAAATAAAAATTTTGACCAAAATAAAAGGTGTTTCCTAGATTTGTAGAAAAACCATCGATCATTTGATCATAAAGGTGTTGATCATCTTCTGTAAATATCCTAATACATCAAAATTTCCAGTTTTTTTTTTAATGCCTAAGCGTTATCCTACTCATTGTGACTTTTTCCATCTTTGGGCGTTAGCTTCCTTCAGCAGTGCAGTTTTGCACCCAGCAAATACTCAAAAAATGTATAGATTACTGTTAGACCCACTAATTTATGTATTGCTATTAAGGTCTAGCAATTTCATGTTGAATTGCATAAAGGAGCTTTTCGACTAACATTCGTGAAGCTCACATGCAAACATATCCTAAAAAGTCACGATCCACTCAAGTGTAATATTTTACTACTACTACTCTTCCCGATTTAAATTAAATAAAGCAGATTTTCAACCGAAATCGTTGAAGCTCATATGCAAACATAACCTCAAACAATCAAAATATACTCGAATATAATATGTTACTTCAATAATTTACAAAAATTCCACCTGCTTCAGCGAATATTCTTTCCGAATTACTGATTATACTTTATAACTCGGTTCTATTGTACTATATTACGAATATTTCTAATTGAAGTTCTTTAGAAAATTTTTTACCTGCACCCCCTCGAGATTTTTTTTAACTTTTCCGTAAGTTGTACGATCAATTCACATTCATTTACCTTACTTAAGGGCTTAAATGAGGCTGATTGCATGATGGATCTATTATATGTGACTACTCATACCTGCATATAAATACATGTATTCATTTAATATCAATTATTGACTTTCAAATACATAGCCATACCTAATTGTATATATGTATATCGTTGTTCATACATGCAGGTATCTACTTACTTGTATCGAATTAGATATTTACGAGGGTTTACTCAAACAACCTTATCACATATGTATATATAATGCTATAAATAATGTACCGTTATGTTTTACAAGTAAGTCGAGTGTTGTGAAATGACTTACATCAATGACAAAAATATATTACGAAACAACCTGATATTGCAATTATTTATTAAAAAAATAATAAATAATATAACTAATAGTATTGCTGGAAACATTCGGGTAGTAATCAGTTCCGATATAGAAATGTCAACAATTGTTCTTAACAACGAGACTTTTTTGAGGTATAAAGATATATGACGTAGTTATGACTGAAAAATAACAGAAATTTGGCCACACGTATAAAGGTTTTTCAAATTAGGAGTTCTCACCTCGCAGCGATGAACTAGTGTGGTGATTATAGAACTTAGAGGTTAGTCTTGAATTCGCTAGCCCTTTTTGTTATGCGGTTTTCTAAAATCGAGCGTTTATAATACCAGTAAGCAACAATCGTTCTATACCTTAAAGACCACAAAATGTAGTCCATTACCCAGATTCTTAAACAATACATAATTATAACCTGAAGCTCTGACACTTATTGAAACCTCAATATTCCCTGAGTTTGCCACCAAGATTTTAACGCCCGGAGGGAAACATCGGTTACCCTATAAAGTATATATATAAATGATCAGCGTGACGAAACGAGTTATTTTATTTATTTTATCCACCCCCGTCTGTATATACGGGAACTAGTCCGTCAGTTTTTGTGATATTTATCTGATATTTTGCATATGTCCTTTTCTTTCGTAAAGAGATATAGAATATAGCTGCAGGGTGTTCCAAAATAAACGCGAATTTTAAATTTGCCGCCATTTCAATTAATCTTTAATTAATTATTATTTTTTAAGTAAGTGAACTAGTCCGAGACTGTCCAAATGTATATACATTTTTCCTATGTACCAATACTATAACAAATATTGGTTAGTCGAAAAGGTCTTTTCGTATTTCGTCAATAAATGTCATAGTGTTGGAAAGGTGAGATTTTAAGCTTCATTTAACCTAAAAAAGAAATTAAATTCGGGGAAGTTGAAAAAAAGTTACAGCTATTCAAAAATGAGTGAAAATAATGATGAAATTCGCTATATTTTGAAAATTTTGTATAAAAAAAGGGAAGAATGCCACGCGAGCCACCAATGAAATTTGTGAAGTTTACGGAGACGATGCTGTATCAGTTCGTGTAGCACAACAATGGTTCGCTCACTTCCGTTCTGAAAATTTCGAAATTTCGATTGTTAGTTTTACACTGATAACATTATGTCTTTAGCGGAAAAATGGCAAAAATTGGTTAAACAAAATGGTACATATTTGTTTATTTATTTATTATTATAAATATAAAAAATATATGTGACCTGGTCTACGAAAAGGGAGCTAACGTGCGAAAACTAGTTTTCTGGGAAAACTGTTAAAAATAATCGTCAATTTCTCGTTATCTCATTAATTGTTCTCCTTTTTTTGACACCTAAGCCCCCTTTCCGTAGACCAGGTCACATATGTTAAAATTAGATTAGAAATACGAAAAGACATTTTCGACTACCCAATATTATAAAGGGCTCTGTGCAAAAAAGACAGAAGTCACAAGTCCACCACATCCCACTTAGTTTTACAAGTATTTGGAAAATCATTAAAGGTTTCCACTCACAATTAACTGTGCAAACAATATACGCACATGCGAAAATAAGTGGCGCGCCCCCTTATAAGCCTCTAAACAAGCAATTCACGCCTCTCAGCTAAATTATATGTCTTTTTTTGTACATACAAATATAAGGCTAAAAATATACCTATTTATGTATACAAATATATAGTAAATATGTATATAATAGTATGAGAGCTGCAATCGGATGTTTGGCACACTCTTCGGAATCAAGCGGTTTGTTTTTCACTTTAGCCTATAGAAAAAGCATCAATATCATTAGCAAATTATAATAATTAGCAGTTGAACTGTGGGAAGTTATACAGGTGGCTTTTGATTTATTATGTGCATATAAAGATATCTCTATTTGATAAAAATCCCACTTGTCTATAGCCTTCTTACATTTTTCTGCATAGTCATGCTTATAAGCTACTGTATAAATACATACATACATATGTACATAGTACATAAATATTTATTAAAGCACATGTTTTATCCATATTTGCGTATTGTCACCACGTGCTAACACACCGTCACATACTATATACATACACCTGTACACTCTTGCGATCGTTTCGAGAGCAGCTCTCCCGACATTGACTTGTGCAACTGAGCGAAAACGTTTTATTAATCACGCGATAATTTTACATAGCCGTAATCATTGTATACTAAGTATATGAATACTATGTATGTTTGTATGTATGTGCTTGAGTATGTTGGCGAACTTTTTGAATGGAGCTACTAATGTGGGCATAGAGCGCCATATTCGAATACTTATATTCCAACAACAACATATGTACATATTTCTGATTTCAACACCGATCAGTTTAATTCGCTATATATTAGTACGAGATTTGAATTTTGAAATATTTGAATTTTACAAAAATAAAAAATAAACTTAGAAATTTTTAATTTCAAAAATCATCAATCGATCAGTTTCATTCACTACACTATATTAGTACACGATTTGAGTTTTTAAATATTTAAATTTAATATAAATAAAAAAATTATTTTTAACTTCAAAATTTTTCGAAAATATCATTTTATTCTGCCGCCATAAATCAAGTACAGTAAGGAATTTATTGCCTCTAAATATATTAATTAACAATGTAAAAAACTCGGCTGAAACTGGGCAGTAGTGGGTCTGGAATACCATATAGCAACTGTTACATAGGTTTGACCAAAGAAAGCCAAGAAAATTAGAGGAAACATACTATAATTAATAATGACACTTTCAATTTTGGAGGCTAACTTCGAAGAACCAGACTCAATCTTCGAAAAAATTGATATTGATCCAATATCCAAAAAAAAATCGATTTTGTCGTATAGTATAAAGCAAAGCTTATTATTTTGAACATTTAATTTTAACGCTCACACCAAATAAAAGCGTTTCCAAATCTAAGAAACAAATAATTTTTTAAAAAATTATAATCAAAGTATTCTAAAAATGGAATTTTATCTTTCATTGATAGCCAAATGCTATTAGAAAGCTAAGCTCTACACATCACCAGATAGTCTGAACAACTCGTACGATTTAGTATAATTTTTTCGCAGACATATTTACATATAAGTTGATCTTCCGAATGCAATGAACCAACACATATACATATATGTACCTATGTATGGTTATGTGTCAATATATTCTAAAAATTTTCCAATGCTGCCACACCATTGACAATAAAAAAATATTTCGCGTAAAGCTTTAGCATTCTTTGAACAAATGACCAGCTAAACATGAAAGTTGCTCACAAAAGCTTTCGTGAAAGGCTTCTACTCACTTGGCAATGACATTGTCACTGTCATGCAAAGTGATCGCGCGATCGTGAAATATAAGTACATAATTTGTAAGAGTACAATGTGAATGCCTAGTTAATTAATGCGCATACATACATGTATACATACTATGTACATATGCATTAGTGTGTTAGATTTTGAATTGGAAAGTGATTCCGGTGTTGCGCCCTTGCTTAAAACAGCTGGCGTGAACACATACTTATGTAAATAAATGCGTGAAAATGACAAGCAAAATTCAACCGCTTAGTGCGGTGCAATTACGCGCAGATTTAGTAATAGAAAAAAGATTGAGGTTAAAGTCAGGCGTAGGCACACAGAAGGTTGAAGTCTAAATTGTACTTTTTTAGTTTTTTGTATGACCTCATGATGGCCATTAAGTTCATTACTGAGTTATGAAATCAGATTATGCCTGCTTATTGTCTATTTTACTATTTGGTAGAAACCTACAAGGTTCTTTCCAAAGACTTTTTAAATCTTTCGCGCCATGGTGGCGCTGTCTAGATGTCGACTGATGCGTTAGAATCTGCTATCTTTATCGATTGTCCAGTGAGAATTTCATGACATTTCATTGATTTCAAGTGAAGTTATTGCATTTTAAGTGTCAGTATGTTTGTGTTATCGGTGCGAAAATGAGCTTCGAACAAAGAGCCAGCATTAAATTTTGTTTTAAAATTGGTAAAACTTTTACTGAAACGTTTCAATTGATGTAACAAATTTATGGCGATGATTGCCTATCCCGTAGCAGAGTGCACGAGTGGTTTCAACGTTTTCCAAGTGGTCGTGAAGACATAAATGACAATGAACATGTGGGAATTCATCAAGCATCAGAAGAAATCATCATTGAAATTCACGGAAATGGAATTGAACATCTCCAAAACATCGATTTATTGCATTTTGACCGAACATTTGGGCTTACGAAAGGTGTGTGCACGGTTTGTTCCGCACAAATTGACTGACGACCAAAAATTGCTCAGAATCCAAAATTCGAAGGACGATTATTTGACCAAAAATCACATTTTAACCATTAACCACTCCCCGTATTCACCTGATATGGCACCGTGCGACTTCTTCCTTTTCAGAAAAATGCATTTCCCCAAGAAAGGCGTTATGCAGACGTAGAGGCCATTCAAAAGGCTTGCACCGGCATACTGGCGGCCATACCGCCCAACGAGCTAAAACACTCGTTCGACATGATTTGGACCGTGCAAAAAGCTGTATTGAAGCAGGAGGAAACTATTTTGAATAAAATAAATTCATTTTGCCGAAAAACCATTTGTTCTGTGTTTTTTAAGTCCTGTTTACTTTGGAACACACCTTGTAAGTTCAAAAATATCGCTTCAAAGCGAAAAATTAATTTGAAACAGTCGAAAACTGTACTAAAAACAAGAAAAAACATTAACTTCAGCAACACTGAAACTATAATACCCTTCATAGATGCATTTGTTATAGCATAAAAGAACATAAAAAGATCTTTATCTTAATTTTGATCTGTCAGTTTGTATGGCAGCTGTGAGCAATAGGGATCCAATTTGAAAAATGTCCCTTGCCCAATAAGCTATGCCGAAAATATCCTGTCAAATAAAAGAGTTTTCCATACAGAAACTTTATTTTGATCGATTTTCGTATGCCACCTATATCTTAGAGTGATCCGATATCGGCGGTTCCGAAAAGTGAGCAACTTTTTGGGTAGAAAAGGTTGTGTACAGAATTTCAAAACGAAATCTCATATAGTAAGGAACTAGGTAGAGTATACATATACAGACCGACACGGCTAAAGCGACTCAGCTCGTCACTCTGATCATTTATATAGAATTATACAATTTATAGAGTCTCTAACGATTCCTTCTCAGTGTATAAAAAGCAAAACAATTAAGCACCTAATACCCAAATAACGTTATTTGTTAAGCCAACTTGCAAATAAAGCATACATGTAGGCGCTATACAACACTTACCGCATACAACTTCACTCATAACGTTGCTGATTTAATGAAAATTTAGCTGAAAGCATAATTACTTAACAAAATGTTTTCATGTCATAAATATTTTAACTAAAATAACAGTAACTTCCTTAATTTTGCCTATTCGTCCACAATTTGGAGTGGCGTAATTTTAAAAGTTTTAATGAGGCTTTAAATTTAAACGAAATTTGTATTTAAGGCCTGCAGTAACATTAATAATTATTTTGCAGTGGTGGTCTTTATAATTTTATGATCTTCTAGGATATGCTTGACTCTTAAAGCTGTTTAAAAGTGTAAAGCACTATAATAAAGCCTATCCCAGGCGACACTTACCTTTCAATTACAATACTATCAAAAATATTTTAAAGTTGCCTAGCGAAAATGTAATTTTTAACTGAACTACGAAGTTTAAAGCACCTTATATTCGAACTTCGCTTCTTTAAGAAGCGACTTTCCAGAACTGCGTAATCACGCGTAATGATTTCATTCTGAAAAAATTGTAGGGTTTTATTAAGAAATGAAGAAAAGTTGTGAAATTCAGCCATCAAAGGTGAAAATAAGGAGACTCAAACATAAAAAACTTGGATAATTAGCAAGTCATTTCATTATTTGTAAACCAATATGATTTTTTTATCAAAGTTTTTATTCTTATCTACTTGCTACTTCAAGTCTAAAAAGATCTTAGAGATAACTTTCTGCTGATTTGAAAGTCATAAATACATAATATAATCTAAAAGGTATATTATCAATTACGTTTAACACGACCTTATCTCTTTCCCATTACCACGCCATATTGCCGTATACATGTATAAATAGCGTTTAAATGTATTGATTAGAAAAACGTGAGAATTTTTCGTAGAGGTCGAACGACTCTAAAATGATTTGATTGTACAAAAGCAGATACTCGACAATATTTTAATGCAATCACAAATCTACCGGCAAATCTACTCTTCTGTTGTGAATAATAAAGGTTATCACATATTTGCTGCAGAATACCCCTACAAATATTATATTAATATTATAAGTATAAATACATAATATATATATAGTACATACAAGCCTTGAAGACGATCCACGTAAAGGACGTCCAAAAAGCGCATCAACACCAGAAATCAAAGCCAAAATACAGGATATGGTTTTGGAAGATCGTCGAATGACTGAGAGAGCTGTAGTAGAGGCTTCACATATTTTAAGTGAAATTTTGGGTTTTAGAAAACTGTGTACAATGGGTGCCGCATTCGCTAACAATGGAACAAAAACACATTCGAATGCGACTTTTTCAGCAACATTTGGTGCGTTTTAAAAAGAATTAAGTGGATTTTGTGCGTCGATTCATCACTATGGATGAGACTTGAGTCTATCACCATGATCCTGAATCAAAACAAGAGGTAAAGAGAGGTGTGAACCTGGTTGTTCGGCGTCGACACGAGTTCGTGTCCGGAATTCGGTTTCAGTTTTTAGGGATGCGAGAGGAATTTCGTTTGTGGATTACTTGCAAACTGGTAAAACAATTAATTCTGAATATTATTGCAACCTTTTGGACCAATTGAAGGAAAAATTTCGTGAAAAAATACTTTTTCATCAGGACAATGCACCGTGTCACAAGAGCATTTTGACAATGGCTAAAATCCATGAATAAAAGTTCGAATTATTGGAGCATCTACCTTATTCACCAGATTCGGCCCCCAGCGCCTTCCATTTGTTTCCAGAACTCAAAAAATTTATGCGTTGCAAGCGTCTTTCATCAAATGAAGAGGTGATAATGGCTGTTGAAGCGTATTTTACAGATCTACCGGATTCTCACTACAGGAATGGTATCCACAGATTGGAGGATCGTTGGAGCAAGTGTGTTCAGGGAAATTATACTGAATAATAATAAAGCAGCCGGATACGTTCAAAAATCTGGGAAATTGGGTGCTATTTGATTTAAAGCCAAGAAGCCAAGCCAGAAATGCGGCTTGAACGCTATGAAACGCAGACATTTTGACTGGTGACAAGAACTGAATCCATTATGACAACCCTGAACGCAAAAAATTGTATTTGAAATCTGGTATCAGATCCATGACAACACGGTAATGGGAAATGCTACCAAACCCAACTCGTCAAATTGACAAACGAAATTTACGACTAGACATGGGGTAATGATTTTCCAACATGACAACGCTCGCCCATATTGCAAGACTGACAAAAAACTGTTTGGAAATCAGCGGCTGAGAAGTTTTGCCTCAACCGCCTTACAGCCCTGGCCTTTTCCCTTCTGACTACAATTTACGGTTCACATTAGAACAATGTATAAACAATTGGCTTGATTCATACTTGGTCGCCAAACCGGCGCAGTTCTATTGGGATCGAATCCACAAATTGCCAGAAAGATTAAAAAAATAACATTATAATACAGGGTTTGTCTGGAAAGTAATAGGACTGATTTTCTCCCGTCGCGACTGTACTTCGGAGCGTGTGCGCATCGACTGGATTCGGTAGAAGGCGTTCCTAGCTAACGAACAAGCGGCTGGTCAGTTGTCTCCGAGCACCTGGAGAGTCAGGACAAACATTTTCGCTCTACGTGTTTCTGTGAGTGTAAATTCTGTATGAAACTCGGTTAATCTGCGACAGAGACGTTTGATATGATCAAGCAGGCTTACCGGATGTTGCTTTAGCAAGAAGTGGTGTTTTTCGGTGGCATCAGCTTTTTTAGGAAGATCTGGAAGAGGTCGCTGATGAAGACCGTGCTGGGAAACCTGCGACTTCGACAAACACCGACAATGTGACACGTATGCGCGAAGTTTTGAACTCAGACTAAGTATTCGTTTAATTGCCCAGATGTTAAATTTAACAAAATCTGTTGTTTATAACATTGTGACAAAGCACTTGAACCTGCGCAAGGTGTGCCGAAGATAGTCTCAAACGTGCTCATTGACTCCAGCTCTCACCGCCTTTCCTGTGAACAGCTACCTAACCAAGGCCGGCTTCCCAACGCTTCCGCAGCCGCCCTACAGCCCAGCTGTTGTCCCCCCGGTCTTTGTTTTTGTTGCCTGAGGGAATCCAAGCCGACTCTCAAGACTATTCCGGAGAATGCCTTCCGTGACGCCTTCAATGCTTGGAAATCGTTTGAAGAAACCCGCACGAATATAGTTATAGACTCTATACATACATATATAAATGATCAACGTGACGAGCTGAGTCGATTTAGCTATAACCGTCTGTCTGTCTATTCAGCTAACCTTAATTCGATTTGAAGGTTGTTTACAGCAAACAACGCGAGTAGAAAAAAGAAAGTTAGCAACACACCTGTTAAGGGTATTATAGTTTCGGTTCAGCCGAAATTAATGTTTTCTCATGTTCTTTTTTTAATCGATTGCTGTGAAAGCTCATTTGGGGTCGTTTTCTCAATGTCTGATTAGCAGCCACCTATCAAATAAGTTTTTGTTAGTAAAAAGGATCTTTACAGAAAGAAGGAGTCTTGGTTAAGTTAACCAGTACTGAACTGACAGATGGCTGCTAACCACACTTTGGGAACCGTTTCAAAGCATTTAAACAAAAAAACCCTAACTAGAAGTTATCGTTTAATATTTTTTTACTTCCACTTTCCTGAGCGCACGTCTTCATATTCGTTTGTTAACACTTCCATTACTTACCCTCAACCGTTTTACCGTTGCCATTGCTAATCTGCTTAGAGGCCATGACTGTCGCAATAACTATCAAAAGCGTTTTAGTTTACAATTAAATTATTAATAAACGCTTTGCGGCGATTCTCAATAGCACCACCACGCAAAATTATCTGCTCGTAAACGTATGACTCGCTGACAAAGTCTCTACCGGCTGCGCCACACAACGACGATCACTGAGGCTTCGAATGTTAATTGCAACTAAAACACGTTTTATGTGCAAAAAAAACTTATACAACAATCGTACGTTTGTTTATTTGTTGCTCCACAACGGAATAGCTTGGCACAAGCGCGACGAAGTGGTGGGGAAGACCAATGAATAATGAATATGAAATGTAATGAAATCAATGGCACTACTACTGCCAAGTGATTCAACTTATGGGACTTTTTTGATCTTTCTTAGGGCAACAGCTTAACCGTTACACACACGCACACACTCAAATGTCTACAAAAGTGTTTACTAATTTAGTTGTTGTTGCAAATAAGGATTAAGCAATTAAGTGACAGACTAAACCGTCTACAAGGGAAGAACGCGATTTGAAGACTGTCTAATTTACTGCGATTCAACTAGTTCGAGCCCAATTTCTGGCTGCGGAGCCAACCGAAAGGTAGCTAGCTGAGCGTAAAGCGCTCCACGTTGGCGCAGCGCGAAGAGCGCGCAACAAGCAAGCATGAAAACTAAAAGTGTGTGTGCTTCGTGTTACAAACTTACGAGGGTGTGCTTTTAAGTAGCTTGGTTAAGCAAAAAACTAGATAAAAGTCAAAAATTATTATTTTTCAATGTTGTTGAGGAAAATTTTTCCGAAACGGCTGGACCGATCTTGAAATTTTCACACGATTCTTAAATATATATATATTTCAGGTAATGAGCGAAAGAATAAATATTTTAATATAAATTCGATTTTAAGCCTCCTGAAATGAAAATTTTTCAACAAATACGATATTTTTGTGAAGCCGCCACTTTCTAAAATATAAATGTACATTATTTGTATATACTTATCAATTATAATGCCACTTAAAACATTTAAAACGTCTTTCCTCTGGCTTGAAAGTGGATATAGCACCTTAAGTAAACTTTAGCGCCTTCGGAAAATATACGCAAGAGTGTTTAGCTAAATATTTAGATGAAAAATTATCGCATAATACCTAGTAGCTGAGAGCCAGTGTGCGATGTAAGCAAATGAAAGGAAATAAAAACAAAATAGTGAATAAGAAATGGTGTAGAAGAAAGATATGGTCTATGTAAATAGTCGAAGAATTGCAAAAAGTTCAAATTATACACCGAAAAGTTAAAAGAAACGTTAATTAAACAAAAACATTTGAGTAAATAAATCTTATAATACATACATACATACATATGGTACATACATATGTACATATGTACATGCATACATTTAAAGGTGAGAGATGTGCCTTTAAGTAGGAGAAGTCATACATAACTTTTAAACAAAATTTACAAATATTGCAATTTTTTATGCAAATGCATAGAAATTAAAGAAAAACTGGAATCTAAAAAATGTGTAATTAAAAAAATACTTAAACAATAATTATATTTAGTTTGAAAAATAAAATTGTTTAATAAAACTTTATTTTTTAAATAAATATATTAAATATATATATTTTTTTAAATTAAATATTTATAATTTAAAAAAATGAGTTTAATTTTTTTTATTTGGGTATTAAAGCTATGCTTCTCAACTTTATAAAAAATATTTATTTAAAAAATTCGCTAAAAGTGAAATGTTTACTTAATAAATTACCAAACGATTTTCCTGCGCTTCCGAAAAAGTAATTAAATATTGTTATGCTAGAAGTTTTACAAAATGAAAACTTTTTTCACACTTTCCAGTGTTTATTTCACCGATTTTTCTTAATTTTTTTTTGAAATGGCCTCACTTTTAATGTACAAACATCAGCTCTTGCTCAAAATAGAAATTTTAAAAAATAATAGAAATTTTAAAAAATGTTATTTTTAAAAAAATTTTATTGAAAAACATTAAAAATTTTAGCAACCTAAATAAAAATTTAAAAAAATGTTAATTTTAAAAGATTTTTACTGAAAAACATTAAAAATTTTAGCAACCTAATTTTTCAGAAAAATTTTTAATTTTTCATTGTACTTTGCCTTCAGTATTGTTGTCAGCAAGCTAAATGAAACTGAATATTATACAAACAAAATATTTAAAAAAATTTCCGTTACATATTTATATGCCATTAAAGTATAAACTTTTTTTTTATATAATATTTTATATATAAATTTCGATTACACTGATGGAGTCTCTAGCGGAAAAATGGCAAAAAGTGGTCGACCAAAATGATACATACATATGTACATATTTGTTTATTTATTTATTAGTATGAATATAAAAAAATAAGTAAACATTTTATTAGAAATACGAAAAGACTTTTTCGACTACCCAATATAATATGTATTTAAATTTTTTTTTTATTATAGTGTTTTTTTATTTATTTTATTCCAGTTTTCTATTTTTATAACTATTTTCTTGTATTTTTAAATATTTTCTATTTATTAATTATTATTATTATTTTTGTGATTTTTTTTTCTATTTTCTGTATGAAAAAAAGATTGTAATCATATAGAACTCCAGCACGAGCTTTAAATTAATTTTTCAAAAATTATTGCTTGTATTTTTTATTTAATTTTTAATTTTTTTTATTTTTTTTATATTTTTTATTTATTTCTCACTTTTTGTTATTTTTTATATTTTTTGCTTTCTTTTTCTGCCAATTTTCGACTTATCTTGCTTTTCATTACTAATCATCCGATTATTGTTAGTTTCAAGACTTCTCCTCCATTCTAATCTGACCTTTATAGGACAAAAAGTTAATGCTACTGCCTCCCACTCTTGCTCTGTCAAAAGGAGAATCAAATAAGTTTTAACAACTGTTAACAATAGATTAGCCCTAACTTTTTTCGAATTTCATACACATATATATGTATGTATAAAAAATTAATGAGCTGCCGAAAATATATTCTCACGTGGTAAATGTGCGCTGGCGCATGGGCATACAACAACTATGATAAACATAATAAATTGTGGCATTTAATTTCAAAACGAATTGATAAGCATGAAATATAGACACACATACATACATACATGCTTATGTTAGAAACATTGAACTAAATTGGTGCTTCAGAGTTTATTTTTTTACCGGCTCTATCATCAACATCAGTCCACTTAAACACCTTGCGCACTTGTGTGTGTAAGCAGCACCGCGTTAATAAAAAAAATAGCTGCTTGTGTCATTTATTTTGAAATTATCAGCTTTTAAATTAAGATATGAGAGAAAACGCAATATTTGTTTGGTATTTCTCCTTCAATGGTTACTAACTTCATCTTATACATATGTATGTACATACACAATAGTTTGCAAAACTCGATGTCAAGGTCAAATAACGTTCGATTGCAATGCTCCAATCCATGCTCTCTACGGCATTCAAAATACATACCTAACGGATGGCATGTACATACATATGTATATACATCTGCACATATGTACATATATTTGTATGTACATATGTATGTACGGTAGATTTTTTTGAATGCTTAAAGCGTGCTCAACACATGGCTCCAAAAGTGAGGAGCAAGTGGTCTGCGACGTAGATGGCTAAATGCGAATAAAAAATGATAATCAAGCTAACGGGTGATCCAAGTAGAGGTGCTTTTTCAATAGCCTTTTTTTGACAGATCACGCGTGAGTCGTGCCAAGCTGTCACGTTATTTTTGTTCAGTTTTCAAATCGTTTAATAAAGTTGAAAATTCACATTTTGTAAAGAATGAGTTTCGCGCGCTTCGCTCAACTTATGGTCCACATAATCGGCCTACTGAGCGTATTATTCTCAATACCATCTTGAGACTCAGCATTCATTATTGAATAATATTCTACCGAACAGATTAGGTTTAGAACGCAGAGAAGAAAATATAGCAGCGGCGCCGTTCGGGCTGGCGTATGTAATGAGTTGGTGCATTTAACATCGAGATCTTCAATTGAAAGCGTACAAAATATAGCTTGTGCAAGAACTGAAGCCGCTCGACCTTTCCAAGCAACATCGCTTCGTCCTATGGGCTCTTAAAAAGTTCCAAGAAGATTCGACGTTTGCAAGCCAAATTTTGTTCAGCGCTGCGGCTCATTTCAGGCTCATTGGGTATATAAACAAGCAAAATTTCCGTATTTGGTACCAAGAGCAACCTGAAGAGATTCAAGAGCTGGCATTTCATCCAGAAAACACAATGGTTTGGTGTGGTTTGCGGGCCGGTGGAATCATCGGTAAATATTTCTTCAAAAATGATGCCGCTGAGAACGTAACCGTCAATGGCGACCGTTATCGCGCCACGAGAACCGCCTATTTGATGCCTGGTTTGGTTTCAACAAGACGGCGCCACTTCCCACACATCGCATTAATTAATAGATTTATTGAGAGCACACTTCGGTGAGCAGATAATTTCTCATTCTGAACCGGTCGATTGACCACCAAGATCGTGTGATATTATACCGCTATACTTCGTGTGAGGATATGTAAATTCTAAAGTCAATACGGGCATCGCGCTTCGATTCTGGCCATTGAAAATTGGACTCAACGGATGGACCATCTGAGACGTAGGCGCGGACGACATTTGAAAGAGCTAATCTTCAAAAAATAATTGCCAAAGAATGTTCTCTAGAATGATAATAAACATTCCCCATTTGAAGTTTTTGTGTTTTTTCTTTAAAAAAATAGGGAATCTCGAAATGGATCACCCTTTATATACACATAAATATGTAGAACCATATGTAGTTTATATACCGGATTGCCCGTTGTTGAGTCATAGACAAGACCGGCATGGAGTCAGCCACGATTGTACACAGTGAAAAATTAAGGATAAATAATAAATTGGTTCAGAATATTATTTAAAAAATGTAAATAGACAAAACAATTTAATAATGAATAATAAATAATAAAAATATAAAAAAAAAATTAAATAAAACGTAAAATTGTAATAGGTATAAAAAATTTTAAATATCAAATATGGTAAAAAATTAGAATAATATATATAATAAATAAATAAATAATATCAAAGGAATACTGAAAAAGATAAAAAAATTAAATTTCTAAAAAATATAATTAGAAATAAAAATTAAATTTAAAAGTAGATAATTATCGCAAATATTTAATATAATTTTAATACTCAAATTTCTGAAATACTCTACTTAATTTACTTTTAGTTTTAACAAAACTATTGAAATTGTGACTAAACAACTTTAAATAAATTTTCAGGAGCTTTTGGCTAATTATAGCCAGAACAGGGTATATTTAGTTTGACACGAAGTTTGCAGCATCCAACAAGAAGCGTCGGAAACCCTTAATATATATATGTATATACATAGTATATCTGTCTGCCTGTACATATGTATGTATACGATCCAGTCCATAACCTTTTAATATATCGATCCGAAATTTTGCACCAATCATTTTCTCACCAAAAAGCTGCTCATTTTTCGGAGCGGGCGGCATCGAACACTATATTATATAGCTTTCATACAAACTGAACTTTCGGCATCAAGTACATGCATGGAAAACTTTTTAAATAACATACATATGTATGTCCCCAATTAAGAAGAAAACTCGAATGTATTTAGTATTTTTTTAATATTTTAAATATTTATTTTATTTTTTTTTCAATCACCAATCAAACGACTACATAAATTTAAGCATACATCTCTAATATTTTTTATCTTATACACATTTGTTGTTTTACTTGCCAAATAATATCAGTTCTCTTGAAATTCACTTGCGGTACATTTTATGTGATTTCTTTTTGAATTTTTAGGTTATGGCAAAGTTTGAGCAAACATAAACTTCGAGCATAAACCCTTAATACTTAAAATTAAATAAAATTGGTGAAATTTTAAATAATATGAAGACTGCTTAAATTAAATGAAAATATGCAACATATACAGTATATGTGTATGTATGTATATGTGTCATTTATATATTCGTTAATTGTCTTATTTTCTTTGGCAAAGAACTTGATTGGAGAAAATAATAATGACTATACTTAAATATAAAATTGTAAAATATCTGTTTATATTTTATTTTATATATTCTGCAAGATAATTATGTTTTGCATTTTTAGACGCTCTTATAAGTGCATACATACCAGCATGTATGAGTTTTTATACGCAATTGTTCTTCACCAAATGAGTTGAGTTACCTCAACTTTGCTTGGATTTTGATTACATGCGTATATTTGTTTTTCAATAACTATATTAGTTTCGGCATCCGCTGTTTCATTTCTTATATGTATGTTTGTATGTATTTTCTGCTGGATCCATAAAAATTTTGCCACAACCTCCTGCATTTGTTTCCGTTTTAATTATTTTTTTCATTTTTGTTTAATAATATTACAGCATTATAGGATAGTTTTTTTTACCGTTTGGTGCACTTGTGTTAACAAACAGAATTTTGTCAACAATACATTTAATGGTTTCCATTTCGATGTTTCGATTTCCATCTACAGCTTAAACAATTGTCAGTAGAAAAGTACCGAATGCAGAACAGTTTTATTGCGCCGAGACTCGAATTCTTGCAGCAATTCGTCAATATCGTTATCCAGATCGGTTGATTTTGCCATCTAAAGTTTAGATAATAGATCAAATTTAAATTATTGTATGTTGATGGGTAATGTAGGAGAGATAACGTTTGAGTTCGGGGATTTATGCACATTTTGTCATACTAAATATCAGAAAATATTTAAAAGATGCCTTTAAGATAAAAATATTTGCAAATAACATTTTTTAAGTTTTAGATGCATGTGATCTCATAGAAACGCACATTTAAGATATAAATAACGCTTTATCATTTGTTTTAAAGTCATTATGCAATGAAATTAATAAATTTTGGATAATACATTTCGAATAGATGCACAAAATACTGGCTTTAATGTATAAAAACAGGTTAAACTTTCTCCTCTTTCGTAATCACTAGATTATTATACATAATTGATCACTTTTTATATGCTCATTCATGTGATTATGTTTCGATTTTACCGGCTTCTAAAGCTAAAACATTATTTTACTACTTACAGAAATCTCAGATAGCCCAGCTATAAAATAGAATTACAAAATAATATAAAGCGTTCATTTTCATTGAGTGTACCGTATATTTATGCAAGCAAAAAATAAACTTTGATATTTTGTTATTTGTGTGAACAACGTACACCAAAAGCTTTGAAATCACTCCCCGCAACTCATGCGCTTCAATCACCTCCACAGGCAATTTTATTTTCAATATCAAAACAGGTAGACGTTTGTTGTTGGTCTTCATTATTACCATATTTATCATGTCCGTGATAAGAAAGGCGCCCATTAAAGCCTCTTCATGATTGTCCTCGATATCCACATTGAATACGTGTACAGGTCGATTGTCGATGGGATCACAAGACTCCATGTGTTCCAGCACCTGGTCGTAGACGCGCTCTTCCACGGTCACAATGATATCGAATTGTTCTTTGCATTCCTGAAAGCGTTCTGGACACTTCTTAATTCTTCGATTACGGTCAAGCATATGAAGTAACCCGTTTTGTGTGTAGCTATAATAGAAAGTACCAGAAAATTAGATAAGTTATGAGCAAAATTATGAGGATATACTATATGCAATGCGTGTATGTAATTAAATTTCATGCTTTCGTTCACACTCACTATTGTTTATCTTTTGTAAGCAGATCCTGATAGATTGTGTCGTAAGGCGTGCCAAATTCGTAAACATTTGGTTTATCAATAGCTGTGCCTGGAAGTTTTACACGTTCACCAGTGCCAAACGAACGCACGTTGAAGCCCTTCTTCGCTAGGAAATGGTGTGCCTCCATTGAACGATTCATGTTTGAGGAACAGACCACAGCCACAGATAGATTCGAATTATTCGACATTTTTGCAATCTTTATTAATTTTTTTATTTAAACTACAGCAACCAAACACACCAAGTTGATAAAATGATATCAGTGAAAATTAAAGTACAAGTGACAGAAACACCGCCGACGTTGACAAGCAGCTGTGTTGCGTAGCGTTGATATTTTCAAAAACGGCGCCGTTGAATTAAAAAAATCGCGGCGAAGTTGTTTTCCACTCACAAATGATGAATTAATTAGTGCTTATATGTGAGTACAATATTTGTGTTAATTGTAAAAATTGTGCAGTTTAGAAACTTTAAATTTTTTTTAGAAAATGTATTTAATTTATATTAAATAACTTTTTCATTGAAATATATTTGTTCCTTTGCTGCAGTCACTTTCCAACACTACTAGACGCCATATTGACAGCGAAAATGCAAACGGAGAGAACATGAATGAGCACACAAATGCCACAATAAAGAGAAAATGCAAAATTAAATTAGTGCGCTTAGACATTCCTTTTGATTTATTTAAATTTTTCCATTGTAATTCATGTTATTTAAATATAAATTATGTTTATTCGTGTTAAGAAATGAAGTTACTTCGTGTTAAATATAAAGTGCAAGTGCAAAGTGTTGAAAAAAGTGGAAAATTTGATGTATGAAAGTAAACGTAAGCCATAAAATATTTCGAAGGGAGGAAGCCAAGCACCAACGGCCAGTTACAACGGGTGTGGAGCTTAGCTGAGCAACAACAAAGAGAATAACTGCTTTTTTAGTTATAAGCGGGCTGTGTGCACATTGGGCGGAGGTAAATATTAAAGTCAACAAACTGCGACGGGAAATTCACATCGTTCGTTAGGAATTTCACGAATTTTCACCTTTTATTGTAGCACATAGTGGCAGTTAATACAGCGCAAGTACACATATTGCGACAAAATGTTCTCAAAGAAGAAGAAGAAACCGCTGATTTCTATGCCAAGTAATTTTGAGCATCGCGTGCATACGGGATTTGACAAACGTGAGGGACGTTATGTTGGCTTACCGTTGCAATGGGCTTCCATTGTTGGCAACAATCAAATACTAAAGTCAACAAATAGGCCACTACCTTTAGTGGATCCCTCTGAAATAACACCGACGGAAATTCTTGATCTTAAGACAATTGTGCGACCTCATCACAATAACAACAAAGCGGATACGACCTCATTAAATAGCAGCATTACACCGAATGCTAGTGGAGCGTTAGGAAATCACCAAACCGCGCATGCGCACTACTTCACCGAGCATAACAATGCGGCAAATACTGCAGGTTCGGCAACAGGTGGCATTAGCCACAACACAGGTGGTATTGTACTACCGAAAACGTCTCATGTAGCCCGCTCTAATTCTTTGCGCAGCTCCAGCCCGCCCCGTGTACGACGGGATTTGCGTGGCAACGCCAATGTACCGCCAGCAGTGCCTGAAGAAAGTGCATCAACTACAGCGCCCACGCCCGTGCCTGGCCAAACAATCGGTTACGGTGGTTACAAACCACCAATCAATGGTCCTGCGACAAATGTATCAACAGGTGGCACGGCTGGCTATGGTATGTACTCGCAACATAATACACAGAATGGGGGCGGTCATGGACCACTAGCAGTACGCACCGATTTTATAGCGAGTCAACAACAACAGCATCCTACACAGCCACAATCAGCACTCGGCAACACGACAGCGATGACTGCCTTACATTACCGCACGGCGCCACCGCCTCACCAACTTGCGGGAGGTGGGCAGCCACCACAGACCTCTCCAGTAGGTTCAGTAGCTAGCGGGACACGTTCGACGCACTCACATGCCTCATCGGCGCACACACATCCACATAACAATAACAATGGTGGCAGTGGCTTTGCGCCATATCAACCTGGCGCCATACAATCCGCACAACATGCTGCGAAACATTTAGGAAGCGGTGGAGACCAAAATCAAAATCCACACCATACACATCCGCACTTGCATGCGAAGTCAGCGTCGCGCGCATCTAGTTCAAGTGGTGGTGCGAGCGGCGTAGGTAGTGCAGTCGGCGGGGCCACTGGCCTAGGCGTTGCGCCGCCCCCTAAACAGGAACAGAGGTTGACACATGAACAGGTGATTGCGAAAAAAGAAAACAACTTGAAAAATAATAGTAATATAATATGTCTTCTAGTTCCGTGCCGCTTTGCAAATGGTTGTATCGGCTGGCGATCCTCGTGAAAACCTAGACAACTTCATGAAAATAGGTGAAGGCTCTACAGGCACAGTGTGCATAGCTACTGACAAGTCAACAGGTGGGTTATTGTCAAATTCTCACAACAAAGATATTGTTTTATTTACGCAGAAATACAAATTATGAAAATACATATTGTTTTAATTCATACAGGTCGTCAAGTGGCTGTTAAAAAAATGGATCTGCGCAAACAACAACGACGTGAATTGCTTTTCAACGAAGTGGTCATTATGCGCGACTACCACCACCCGAACATTGTGGAGACCTACTCAAGTTTCTTAGTAAACGATGAGCTCTGGGTCGTCATGGAGTATTTGGAGGGCGGTGCGCTCACCGACATTGTCACACATTCACGCATGGACGAAGAGCAAATCGCTACAGTGTGCAAGCAATGCTTAAAAGCATTGGCCTATTTGCATTCACAGGTATGTACGCGGCACGCTCGTTAACAGCGATACGTGTTTAGAATGATGTATGAGTCAGAGTGAGCATAGAATGCGAGCAATTTCTGTTTGAATTTATTACCTTTTTGTTTACTTACACTTTCGCTTATCTCTTACCTTAGTAGGGCGATTTCGACACACGAATTTCAAAACACATTACTACTGTGATAAAAGCAGCTAATATTTAAGTTTTCACTTCTTTTATTATGCTCATAATTTTGTCATTGTTTGTAATGCAAGTGAGATTATTTTTCTTGTTTTAATGTTTATGTTTTAAATTTTTTTGTAATATTTTTTTAATTTTTAATTAATTAATTTATTAT